>NW_027514380.1:16042500-16342500 GCF_048772815.1 Callospermophilus lateralis | reverse complement strand
ACGCACTGTCTGGAATACTCATGATAAGAAACTGGACATCAAAGATTCTCTAGTGCCACCTGTTCATGAAAATTTCAAAAATTCCATGATATTTATCTAGCCAATTTTCAAAGATGAAGTCGGAGGCACTATGATTTTCAATTCATTCAGGAACCATTAAATGTTGAGGAAGCTCATTTCAATGAAAGCTCTGGAGAACACTCACAGGCAAGTCTTCCCAAAGAGTGGCCAAAAGGACACATGAAGCCAGGCCCATTGAGGTCTAAAATGTGAGATCCATGTGTGTTTTGACTCTCAACTGTGGCTGCCAAGTCTTTCATAATAAAATCATGTGATATCCTGGCTGAGATTCCCCGTGCCTTGTGGAAAGCTTTCCTGGGCACAAATCTCAGATTCTAAGGGCGACTCTCATGCATGGCCTCCTAAAATCCCAACACAACTCATGGCAATACTTCTCTGAGACAAGTTCCAGAACTCAGTCTCTAAGGGGAATCACACCAGAGTTCAAGCCCAGGTGGAGCCAGTCATCTTTTCCAACTGCCAAACTATTTACCACAATTAAAACCAAAACACTTTCACATGGCCCTCATCTTCTTCCATATATACACTCATTATAACCTCTGGATGGAGGTTTCCATGAGGGGCACAGCCCAAGACTGTGTCCAAAATAAGCTCCCTTCCCCCTCATTTGCCTAAAGTCAGGTGGCCTGAAACCTTCTTGTGAACCAGGAGTGATCAATTAGGCCTGCCGTTAATACTGCTCTGCTTCTTCAATTTGAGGACTACTGACTGTGGGGTTTAGATTCTTTATGTGAATTGGAATCATGAGAAAACCCAAGCACCTATGGACTTGCCTCTGCAGGTTTTGAAGAACTCATTTGACTCAAAGAATCCCTATTTTCACTTGATGGAGGTCATGAACCTTACAGAGGAATGCGAGAAACTTCAGCCACAATGACTGCTCTTTTGGCCATTTTGGTTTTGGATGAACTCATGGGATCCATCAGGTGCTGAGAATCTAACAACAGCCTCACACAGGGCCAAGAGGCTGATTCAGACACATCCATTTCCAATGCAAATAAGCAAAGAGCCACAGGTGATGCCCATTCATTTCCATGTGAAAACAGTTTTCTTCAGGCTTCACAAAGGAGTGGCCTGAGGTAAAGACCTTCCTGAAATTCAGGGCAACAGAACAATAGGTAAGCAAGGGCCCAAAGCAGGGTTTCTCCACTGAGACTTTCCTGGTCAAACTGATATCTAAATTTTCTGAGATGCTTGACATTCCCTTTATCTATCCAGTACATGGCCATATCACATAGCTTTTAGGTGGTACATATCTTGGACACAAACCATGAGCCTATTCTGGAAAGTGTCGTGAATTCAGGAAGAAAACAGAAACTTAGGAAGATAGCATGTGTTTCCCTTTGATAAGGCAAGCATTATTCCATTCATAAATTGGGCAGGATGAATGATTGGAAGCATTCTACTAGACAGGACACATCCATTGATGCATTCTCTTTTCTAATGTCTACAATCACGGACAGAGTTGGATACACAGACATAGAAGCACTCGCCTTGTCAAACGACTTACTAGAAACTTTCCATGCCAACCCAAACAAACAGCCTTTCCTACCTATTCTCAGAAAATGAGACAAAACCACGAACACACACCCACAACCACACCCATAAGGCACCTCCATTTCCCAAGTAGGTCTCTGAGGTCCGGAGTGTCCTCTGAATAGTGGGACATAATATATTCCCCCAAAATGGCCTGTCCTGTCTCACATCTGGTCTCCTTGGCCAACTCTGTGAAGTCATCAGGAGCCATGGGTGAGCCACTACCTGCTTTCTCAGGAAAGGCCCCTCTTCAGAGCTTTCCTGGCATTTGGCCATCCTCACATCAGTAGGTACTAAGAAATACTGACTCTGTCCTTGGTAAATTGAAACAAGTGAGCCTATTGGGACTGGGACTGTGACTGGCTCTGGGTGCCTATCTTCCTGGATCCAAAGTTCAGAGAGTTCCATCACCAATGAAGTTAGGTAGGTCACTTCCTTCAGGAACTGAATGAAGTCACTGCCTTGGAAACCACTTTGTCCTAACAGTTGCTTCCAAGGGTCCCATGAGATGGAGGCTGCCCCTACTTCCTGTGACACTTTCACAAGTTCGAATGGTATATCAACCATTAGCACCCGGGAACAGTTCTCCACACAGGCCTGGTTTGGTCCATCTTCTCTACGTTAAGAAGATAGAGGCTGATTCAGACACATCCCTTCACCCTGACCAGGTTGTTTGCCATGGAAGATGACTCTTGCTCTCTCAGGTCCTTCAAAGCTGCCTACATCTTCTCCAGGGATCATTTCTGCATGGACCTTTGATATTCTCAGCAGGTGGAAGATCTCCTACATTCCTGTATTGTAAGACCAACTCTGTTCCTCCTCTTCTGTAAAGTTAGATTGAGAGAACAGTGTATGTTTAAGGTTAATAACATGTTCGATTTGGAATAGGAATCTCTCTGCCGGAAGAATAATGGTATTGGGAACCTGTGATGTTTACAAGAATATATAGGTGAAATATAAGTATGAAAACAGAAATCTAGATAAGATTTGAATCCAAGAAGGGCATTGGGCCCTTGAGTGGGATTCTTAGGTTTGAATTATGTTCTGCACATGTGTCTCAGATAAATTGATATACCATGGCAGAGGACCATATACCTTGGATGATTGATTGTTGAAGAGAACATCGAGTCAAAAAGGGATAGTCAGTAGGATTAGGAAGATAGTAGGTTTAGAAAGAAGAGTTAATATAGGATTTGGACCAAAAGTTCTTCAGCAATAGGGTTTTGGGTAGAGAGTGAAGGTAAATGTCAGGATATGTGAAGTGTCAGTCACAATGATGAATTGGGAAAAATATGTAGGAAAGCAGATATCAATAGAGATATTAGGAAATCAGGCACTGTCTGGTACACTCATGATCAGCAACAGGACATCCAAAGGTTCTTCAGTACCACCTGGTCATTGGAATTTCAAAAATTTCATTGTATTTATCTAGCCAATTTTCAAAGATGATGTTGGATGTATTGTGGGTTTCAATTCATTTAGGAAGCTTATATTAATGAACGCTCTGGAGAACTCTCACAGGCATGTCTTCCCAAAGAGTGGCCAAAATGTCACATGAAGCCAGCCCCATTGAGGTCTACAATGTGAGGTTAATGTATCTTTTGACTCTCAACTATGGCTGCCAAGTCTTTCAGAATAAAATCATGTGATACCATGGCTGAGATTCCCAGTGCTCTGTGGAAAGCCACCTGGGACTAGGTCACCAATACCATCTTTCTCAGGAAAGGCCCCTCTTCAGATCTCTTCTGGCATTTTACAATCCTCATATCAGTAGGTACCAAGAAAAACTGACTCTGTCCTTGGCAAATCCAAACAAGTGAGCCCACTGGAATGGGACTGGGACTGGCTCTGGGTGCCTGGCTTCCTGGATCCCAAGTTCAGACATTTCCATCACCAAGGAAGTGAGGTGAGATGACTTCCTTCAGGAACTGAAGGAGGTCCCTGCCTTGGCAACCATTTTGTCCTTACAGTTGCTTCCAAGCGTCCCATGAGATAGAGGCTGCCCCTACTTCCTGTGACACTTTCACAAGATAGAATGGTATATCATCCATAGGCACCTGGAAACAGCTCTCCACACAGGCATGGCATGATCAATCTTCTCTACATTAAGAAAGGAGAGGCTGATTCAGACACATCCTTTCATACTGACCAGGTTGTTTGCCATGGAAGATGACCTTTGCTCTTTTAGGTCCTTCATAGCTGCGTGCAACTTCTCCAGGGTATCATTTCTGCATGGATCTTTGATGTTCTCAGCAGGTGTAAGGTAACCTACATTACTGTATTGTAAGACAAACTTTGTACTGGCTCTTCTGTAAAGTTAGTTTGAGGGAACAGTGTATAGTTAGGGTAATAACAGGTTCAATTTGGGTTAGGAATAATACTGAGGAATGAACAATGGTATTGGGAACTTGAGATATTTACAAAAATATATAGGTGAAATATAAGTATGAAAACAGAAATCTAGATAAGATTTGAATCTAAGAAGGGCATTGGACTGTTGATTGAGATACATAGCTTTTAATTATGTTGTGCACAGATGTCTCAGATAAATCGATATACAATGAAATAGGACCTTGTACCTTGGATGATTGATTGTTGAAGAGATCATCCAGTCAAAAAGGGATAGTCAGTAGTATTAGGAAGATAGTCGGTAGGTTTAGAAAAAAGAGTGAGTATAGGATGTGGACCAAAAGTTCTTTAGCAATAGGCATTCGGATCGAGAGTGAATGTAAATGTCAGCACATGTGAAGAGTCAGTCACAATGATGAACTGGGTAAAATATGTAGGAAAGCAAATATCAATAGAGACATTAGGAAATCAGGCAAAGTATAAAGTGAGTGATAGGATTAGTCATTTTCAACAGGGTTGAGGTTGAATATATAATTTTAGGAAGAAACAAATATGTAGTCACCAATAGGATTGATTTTAGAGCATTAAGCAACCTGGACATGTATGTTTTAGTAATCCATGCTCACTTTTCATTTAGGTTTTGGTGAAAGTTTAAGAAAATATGTAATTGTCACTTCCTGTTTTTCTGTATGCTTAACAAAACACTGTTGAAATCTTGAGGACTGTTTGCTACACTTGTTCCCAGAATGTGCCGTCCCCAACTGCCAAACTGCAGAATGTACTCCCTCAACCCTTTGCACGCAAACTGCCCACTTGCTCTGACCCATCAAGAAACTTCCCTCCCTGCCCTCTCCAAGGAAAGCATATAAGCTCTGCTTAAGCTGTTCTCATTACTCTCTGCTCTATTCAGGTGAGCTCTGAGTCCCAGAATGCTGGACTCCCAATAAACCCTTTACTGTTGCATGAGACATTGTCATGGTGGTCTCTTCCTCTGACACTTGCCCGACCTTTACATCTGGAGGCCCCAGCGATATCCTGCAGTGGTGGACGAAAGACAACCAACGGGCTCCTCTCAGGGTATGTAAGGCGCCTCTTTCTGGTTTCAGGTTTCAGGTTAGGGCTTGGCAAAATGGCTATTTGTGATGATCGTGAGCTCTCTCCGACGGTGGCTGACAGACGTGTCACAGAGCCACAGGCCAAGTCCCTTGGGGACCCCCAGAGACTCAGGAAATCAAAGAACAAAAGTCTCCTTGACTCAGTGACATTTTGTTTCGGATTCGGTATTGCCAGCCTATCAGGTTTTGCCGGCTATTCAGTCCTGGTCTCAGTATTGGACGTCCATTACCTGTCTTTATTGTCTTTTTATGGTCTATATAGTGTGTCATTGCTTTCACTGTTTGTGTATCTCTCATTATGGGACAGAGCACTTCAATGCCTCTGTCCCTAACCCTTGATTACTGGACCAAAGTGCGCTTAAGGACCCAGAATCTTTCTTTTTCTGTAAAACGCCGGACCCGGCAGACTCTCTGTGCCTCAGAATGACACACCTTTGGAGTTTAATGGCCCCCAGAAGGATGTTTCTTCTTCTCACTAATTTGAAAAGTCAGAGATATTGTCTTTCAGCCGGGGCCACATAGCCATCCAGATCAACCGCCATGTATCTTAATTTGGCAGGACCTCTGCAAATCTCCTCCTCCATGGATGAAGCCTTTCTTTGTCCCTGCCCCCGCTCCTACTCCTTCCCCCACGATTTTATCTCTCAAACCCTCTGCTCCTCCTCCTCCACCCTCTGTTCTCCCTGAGTCTCAAGACTCTACTGGACTCTCCTCCCCCTTCTTATAACCTGCCCTCATCCCCGAACCCCCAACAATCTCTAAGTGATTCCCCTGCTGCTGACTCAGCCTCTTTGCAATTGGAGAAAGCTAGGCCAGCCCAGCATTCTCCAGATGACTCCCCTGCGGCACACATAGCCCCTCATTCCCTGGAGGAAGTTGGCCCGGCTAAAAGAACTCAAAGAACTCCCTGGCATTTTCACACCTGCCTACTTGGGTTGACTGCCAACAAATCCTAGGGACTCTCTACATGACAGAGGAACGAGAGAGAAACTCCTGGAAGCTAGAAAAAAATATCCTCGGACCAGATGGGCGACCAACAAAACTTTCCAACATTATCAAAGCTGGCTTTCCCTTGAACTGACCCATCTGGGACCCCAACACCTTTGAAGGTAGGGAGCATCTGTCCACTTATTGCCGGGCCGTAATAGTGGGTTTCCACGCGGTTGCTAGACGACCAACATATTTGGCCAAGGTAAGAGAGATTATTCAAGGGCCTGATGAATATCTCTCTATGTTTCTAGAGAGAATTATGGAGGCATATAGGAGATATAGTACTTTCGATCCTCAGGCAGAGGATCAAAAGGCATCTCTCATGATGGCCTTCATTGGGCAAGCTGCCCTGGATATTAAAAGAAATTTACACTACTTAGATGGATTATAAGATATGACTTTGAGAGATTTAGTCAGAGAAGCCGAGAAAGAATACTATAAGAGAGAAACAGAGCAAAAGAGAGGGAGAAAAGTGAGGATGAGAGACGCAAAAGACAGACTAAGGCATTGACTAAGGTCCTGGTCACAGCAATAAAAAGGCCAGAAATTAAGAAACAGGGAGACAGGAAGGGATACCTTGGCCCATGCCAGAGGCCACCCCGGGACTCAGATCAATGTGAATACTATAAAGAAAAAGGACACTGTGCCAAAGAGTGCCCTAGAAAGAGACAGCCACACCAGCCAGCCATTCTGACTCTGGAGGATGACTAAAAAAGTCGGGGCTCAGATCCCTTCCCTGAGCTCAGGGTAACTTTTGAAGTGGAGGGGAGCCCAGTAAACTTTGAAGTGGATACAGGGGCAGTATACTCAGTCCTTAAGGCCCCACTGGGCCCTCTATCAAATAAAAGGTCTCTAGTTCAAAGGGATAACAGCAGTAAATATCGGACATAGACAAATAAGAGGATCTTGGACATGGGGAGAGGAAAAATCCATCACTCCTTCCTAGTAATCCCAAAATGCTTGGCCCATAGATGGACAGAGATCTGCTCATCAAGCTCCAGGCCAAAACAAGTTTTAACCCCGAAGGCCCCAAAATGAAATATCTAAATCCTTCAGTAAATACTCCTATAGTCACGGCTTTAAATATGTCACTAGAAGATGAACTGCAAATCTTCACACCCCCCAAGACTGATCAAACAGGCAAGCTACCCCAGAAATGGATAATAGATTACAGAGATGCCTGGGCAAAATCTGCTGGGTTAGGCCTAGCCATGAAAGAACCTCCAATAACAGTGGAGTTAAAAGCCACAGCCTCCCCTATCAATGTCAAACAATATTCTCTGAACAAAAAAGCTAAAGATGCGATAAGGCCCCATATTCAGAAATGTCTGGCCTTAGATTCCTAAGGCCATGTCAATCAACCTGGAACACTCCCCTGCTACTAGTAAAAAAAGCCAGAAACTGGGGACTATCCCCCGTTCAAGACGTAAGAAAGATCTACAACAGTGTGCAGGACATTCACCCCACAGTACCTAGTCCGAAAAGTCTGCTTATCACTCTGAACCCTGAGCGGAAATGGTCTGCTGTTCTGGACTTAAAAGATGCTTTCTTTTGCTTGCCTCTGCATAAAGATAGTCAGTTGCAGTTTGCTTGCGTGTGGGTGGACCCAGAAACCGGAATGTCTGGTCAACTAACTTGGACTAGACTCCCACAGCAGTACAAAAACTCCCCCACTCTCTTTGATGAAGCCCTCCACAGAGATCTCAACAACTGCAGAACTACGCACCCCGAAGATACCCAGCTTCAATACCTGGATGACCTGCTACTGGCAGCCAACACCAAGGAAAACTGTGAGTCTGGGACCCAAGCACTATTATATGAGTTTGCTGAACTCAGGTATAGAGCTTCTGCCAAAAAGGCCCAAATTTGCTGGCATGAAGTAATCTTCCTGGGCTATTCCTTTAGAGGCGGTAAACGATGGCTCACTGAGTCCAGAAAAAAAATGGTTGTGCAGATACCACCCCCATCTAACAGCAGGCAACACAGAGAGTTTCTTGGGACTGCTGTGTTTTGCAGGTTATGGATTCCTGTGTTTGCATCCTTAACTTCTCCTTTATACCTGCTGTTAAAGAGAGATGCCCAATTCCAATGGACCCCTAAGCACCAGCAAGTTTTAGATAACATCTAAGGACCTGACACTGAACTCCTCAACTTCACTGAGCCAAGGCTGCAATTTCAGAAAGCCCTACACTAGGTTAAAAATGTACACCAATTCACTCACCTTGGTTCAAAGAAACTGCAGGCATTCCTGAAGGATCAAGAACAGAGTTTTCCACTAACCGACTCACAGCGAAAGGAAATAACTGAATGGGTAAGAAAAGCCTGTCGGGTCTGTTAATAGGTTAATGTTTACCCTTCCAAGCTTCCTGCAGGAAACCACCTACGAGGAACCAGACCAGGACAATTCTGGGAAGTGGACTTTACTGAATTTAAGCCAGCAAGGTGTGGATTAAATATCTCCTAGTCTTTGTAGATAGATTTTCAGAATGGATTGAAGCCTTCTCCCCCCCCAAAAAAAAAGGCGCAAATGGTGGTCAAGAAGATCCTAAAAGATATTTTTCCAAGATACAGCCTGCCTAAGGTGATAGGGTCTGATAATGGACCGGCGTTCATGGCCCAGTTAAGTCAGGGTTAGCCAGGACCCTGGGGATTAATTGGAAGTTACATTGTGCTTATAGACGCCAGAGCTCAGGACAGGTAAAAAAATAAATAGAACCATTAAAGAGACCTTAACGAAATAAAGCTTAGAGACCAGCTAAAAGATTGGACTATGCTCCTGCCTTATGCAATGTTTTATGCAAGAAAACTCCCTCTGTTTCTTTGTGTAACCTCACCCCCTATTAAATTCTCTATGGGGCCCCTCCTCCAGTAAGGGACAAAACCCCAACTGTAAGACCTAACGATCCCTTCCACACCCCCTTGCTTGACAGATTTAAAGCTCTTGAAAGAACTCAGTGATGCCTGTGAAAACAGCTGGCCACTGCCTACCAACCTGGGGATGAGGGGACTCCACACTGAAATCAAGTAAGAGACTTCATCTACATAAGACGACATCAGGTATCATCCCTGGAACCCCACTGGACTGGACTATTCCAGGTGCTACTAATAACACCTACAGTGGTAAAGGTAGATGGAATCACTTCCTGGATCCTAATTCTCATCTCAAGCCTGCGCCCTGTCCAGACTCTGGCTGGAAACTTGAAAAGACTGGTATCCCTTTCAAATTGCGTATTAGCCATGTGGATAAGACTATAGACTCTCCCCTTGGCCACCAGTAGTCCTAACCCTCATCAGCCCGTTCAGCAGCGATGGCTGATCACAAATCCTACTAGTCAAGAAGTATGGTCTATCTCGCATACAGCCCCTTAAGGAACTGGTGGCCATCTCTCCACCCAGAATTTTGTCAGCTGGCTATACGTCTTTCCTATAGGATATCCCTGATAAAGAGGATCCCAATAAAATTCCATTAAATCCCTTCTGTACCATAGATAATGGAAACAAACATTATGGATGTTTGCGAAACAGATGCAGGTTGGCTAGCCTAGATTACTAGGTTTGCCTGGCGGACTATCAAAGCCACAAAATCCACGACTGTGTGGGAGAAAAGCCGACTTCTTCTGTGAATAATGGGGATTTGAGCATACAGGGGATGCCTGGTGGAACCCAAATGCCTCATCAAATTCAGTACACAGCATTGGCCATATTACCAACTAGATAACCAAACCGATGGCCCCCAGAGGGGTCTCTAGATTCTCAAATTCTGCATGACCTTTTCAACTTGGGCAAGTGCACAAAAGGGTAGAAGGAAATTCCCCTATGTGGAGGCCTTTTCCCTCCTTTGCTCACATCCTGTACTATGCTTCTCAAGTAGATCCTCACCCTCAGCCTTCTGCTCCAGACTCTCTGCTGTCACTCCCATATCAGCAAACTGATTTCTCCCCTCCAATTACTAGATCAAAAACCCAAACCTCCACCGGTTCTCAGATCATTGCCCCTTTGCTGAGGTAGTAGGTACTGAGGTACCTTTCCAGCCACTCACAAATCTCTTCTCCTGTCAGTGCCCACACTGGGACCCACCAGGTCCTCTTACAAAAGCTAACCCAAAGCTCAAACCAGCTGAGGTGTGCCCTCAGACGCCTATCCAAGATGTAATTAAAATGGCCTTTAAAGTTGCTTTGTCATCACTGAAAACAGGTTACTAAGGATTTAAAGTCCCTCACAAGATTTTGGGATTCTCACTCCCGTCTTCCCCTCTGCTCTACCTGTTCAACTGCTCAAGTTTTTGTAGCTTGGAAAATCCCAAACCCCTTTCCCATTATTCTTTTATATCTCTTTTTCCTCATTCTCAGATCCACGGAGCTGATCTCACCCCCCTCCTTCCTCGTCTTCCCCTCAGTACCAGGCACATAGAAAAGTCTTAAATGAACTTCTCCAGAAGTCCTCATCATGGCTGACTTCAGAACTTTCAGCAACAGAGTCCCTATAAAAGAGTTAATTGTAGATAAACTTATTTTTTTGTGTTGCTCTATTCTACTTGGCCACTGGCTGGAAAATAAGCACTCCTAAGCTACACACCCCCTTACTAGTTTTTTACAAAATATGTGAACAAGGCCTTTGGCCTTGAGCTGGGGCTTCACAGAGATGGCTACATTTCTAAGATAAGGAAGTTACCAACTGGGCTCCATGGTAACAGCTGGCAGAGAGAAAAAACCAGAAGAAAAAAGCTCTCCCCCTTCTAGGTGTCCTTAAAATGTTAACTTGCTGAGAATAGAGGAAAAAAAAAACAGAAACAAAAACTGCTTTTTGTGAACTTCTGCAAACTGTGAATTTCTGAGTCCCTTCCCTTACATGTTGGGTACAAAATTCTGAAACTACCTAAACTTGGGGTTCAGGGGATTAATTGATTACAACAGAAGCAATGCCCTCTAAATCCGGTTGCAACGAAATAGGACTGTTTTCCTAGCTTCGGTGCTCCTGTAGGTGCCTTTCTTGTTCGTCCCTACAACAGAAAGATTCTATATACTTAAACATTGTTTATGTTTTCATTAAATGGTCAACAGATGTGATTAATTATGTAATGGTGCAGATGTTTTCCAGAGTGCTCTATCATGACGCAGTTTTATTTAAAGATCAAATAGGGGGGCATACAACCCGGTTCTGCCAGGAACCTGTATCCCTCATATTAGCCATCCTATTAGGAATTATAGTACCTGCAAGGGTGGGCACAGGAACCACTGCCCTAGTCAAAGGGACATACAAATGACCCAATTAGAAGCAGCAATAGACCAAAACTTAAGATATTAAAATCCTCCATCACGGCTTTACAGGAGTCTTTAACATCTCTCTCTGAAGTTGTTTTACAGAACAGACCTGGGTTGGACCTCCTCTTCATGAGAGAAGAGGGCCTTTGTGCTGCATTGAGGGAAGAATGTTGTCTTTATGCCGACCATAATGGAGTTGTAAAAGAATCTATGATTAAATTAAGAAGACACCTTGAAGAGCATCAACAAAAGAGAGAGGCCCAAAAAGGGTGGTTTGAGTCTTGGTTCACACAGTCCCCCTGGTTAATTATGCTTTTATCAGCCCTGGCTGGTCCATTAATAATCCTCATATTATTGTGAACTGTAGGACCCTGTTTGCTCAGCCATGTATTTTCCTTTCTCCAAGATCAAATTAGACAAGTTAAACTTATGGTAATCAGACAACAATATACCCCGCTAGCAGACATAAAATGTGACACCCCCAATGATCACTTTTATGATTGAAAGTAACCAAAAGAAACAGAGAGGAATGAAAGGTTAATATAATAGGTACTTGTCACTTCAAGTTTTTCAGTATGCTTAACAAAACACTGTTGCTATCTTGAGAACTGTTTGCTAATCTTATTCCCTGAATGTGCTGTACCCAACTGCAAAACTGCAGAATGTACTCCCTCACCTGTTTGCACGCAAACCTCCCACTTGCCCTGACCCATCAATAATCTTCCCTCCCTGCCCTCTCCAAGGAAAGTATATAAGCTCTGCTTTAGCTGTTCTCAGGGCTCTCTGCTCTATTCAAGGGAGCTCTGAGCCCCAGCATGCTGGACCCCTATAAACTCTTGGGTGTTGCATGAGACAGTCTCTGGTGGTCTCTTCCTCTGACGCTCGCTTGACCTTTACAATGGTAAAATAATAAGTGTGATCTTTGGTTTTTGTGTCCAGAATATTACTGTGATAAAATGTATATGTAGATAAGGTGACTTGAGTATTTCTTCAACCATTTCTGGGAGCAATATTTTGAAGATGTATAAATTAGTATTGGGGGTACAAATAGGTGTAACCTGTGACTATGAATATAGAGAAAATGCATAAATAGACCATACTGTGAATAAATAATATAAGTGGTTTCAAATTTAAATAATGGATTCAATTGATATCTGAAAATATACAGGAAATCTTATATTCCAGCCAGTTTTACATTCATTCAAACCTGTTATATATCTAATGGTAATATTTGGACTATGGTTTATCATGAAGAGTGTGTGAGTTTTGCTTCAAAAATGATTATTGAAATTGAAAATAATGTGTTTGGAAAGAAGTCTTATAAAAAGACCAGTCAAGAAAACTGGAGGAATTCATGTGTTCTGAAGCAGGAAGTGATTGAAAGTGAAACAAATGCTTATAAGTTTGCTAACTTGTGGATGAAATATATATCCTATGATGTGAATAAATTGAAGAAATAGTAATGTACCAGTGTTGAATAAAAACAAACTTCAAAATACACATTATGTCCCATAAGAATCTACTTGCATTGATGTTAAACTGGGTCAGTTACTGTAGAAATATTAGGATTTGTTTGCAACATTAACTGAAGTTAGTTTTCAGTACTGGAAACAAACATGTATTTCAGGTGGATGAATATTTCTGAGAATAATCTTGTGAAAAATTGATTATAAATCTACATACATGAATATGAATGTATTTAGGGAGTGTATAATAAGACACATATATTTCATATTTTGAAAAATCTGGAATATATATATATATATATATATATATATATATATATATATATATACACAAAACACACACAGACATTAAAAAGTAGCAATATATATGCCAATTGAAATTCACGGTGAAATATATATTGTCCACAGATCCAAAAATATTAATTTTACTGAACACGGATTTATGAATAATGTTGTTCAAGTAGGAAGGTCACCCATAGGTTGAAATTTAAGATCTAACAGCGTTTAGGAGGAGTGATCTCTTCTCATAATTTGTATCTGCCAAGTCAGCTCCCTCACAAGAATGTACATGTGATACCAGGCAGGATTCTATATGTGCATTTAAAAATACATGTGCTGAATAGACTTCAGAGAAAGGGAGACAGGAATTCACATATTTGTTAACTTTAAAAACACATGCAGAACTATTTCAACAAAAAATTGACCGGATTTATATCACCTACCCTACATAATGCATAAGGCAAGTCCAACTAAACACCATGCATCCTCTGAAGCGCTTGGATTTCTTTTCTGTTTGGGTTATTTTTCTCTATCATATTAGCATTAGTAGTCAGAGTCTAGTAGGGTATGGGTTCGAGTCAGGGATTCAGTATTTTCAATGAAAAACTGGAAAATGAATCCAATGTGTATGCATATATGTGCTACACAAAAATCATCCCACTCTCATCCACAACAATGCCTTGACATTACCTTCGCCCCAAGTAAGACACAAATAGAGAAGAAGAGATAAAAAATCTGTGAATACATATCTGGAATGGAATACACTCAGGAGTTCACAACCTTGGAGGTGGTAGAGCACTTTCCAAAAGTAACAGACATGGTAAACACTCCACAAACATGGAGCTCTGCTGGTCTAAACACTTCTTGAGAAACTGCCTCTGAGGTGGGGCACTTGAAATATATGTTGTTGTCAGGAGCTTTAGCTTCTTTTGTAGTGAGACCATCAAAGCTGGGTCTGCATTTATGTGACCTGGAGAACATGGTTTCTTATTTTCCAATGAACCTGAGGCAGCAGTGCTGAATTCTCTCTTTGTAGGCAAATTGTGGCCACTGGGGGCTAAGTGTCACTCCATGTGGACTGTGAAGCCATTTGGTTCTCCTCCACTTTTCGTGGTGCTTCCTGCTGCTGCACTGGGACTTTGGTATTTGCTTCACAAAATACAACAATTTCAACTGGGACACAGTGCTGCAGAAAGTTCTTTCAGGTGTGGTGGGTCAGTGTCTGCAGGAGAATGTACTAACCAGGCTTCTTTCCCACATAGCTTGCACCCTTGACCAATCAACCTGATTCTGAACATTGCCCTGAAACCTCTCCATTTAACAAGATGCCTTTACAAATAACTGTCTGCTGGATGCACCATGTCAGTCACAAGCCATCTGAAAGCCAAACCACAGGGAAACACCACAGATGTTTTAACACACACCTTCCCACCACTGCTCTAGGCCCACTACTCACCAGGATCCAACATACTGGCATCTTTGTTCTACATTATTTTAGAGAAACACAGTCAATCAAGGCACTCTCTGGATGATCAGCAACATGACAGCCAAAGTTTCTCCAGTGCCACCTGCTCATGGGAATTTCAAAAATTTCATGGTTTTTATCGAGCCATTTTTCAAGGATGAATTTGGAGGCAGTGTGGATTTCAAAAACCATTAAATGATGAGTAAGCTCATTTCAATGAAACTCTGGAGAACTCTCATAGGCAAGGCTTCCCAAAGATTGGGCAAAATGTCACATGAAGCCAGGCCCATTGAGGTCTACAATGTGAGGTCCATGTGTGTTTTGACTCTCAACAATGGCTGCCAAGTCTTAAAGAATAAAATCATGGATATTTTGGCTGAGATTACAAGTGCTCTGTGGAAAGCCACCCTGGGCCTTGATCTCAGTTTATAAGGGCGACCCTCATGCGTGGCCTCCAAAAATTCCAACACAATTCATGGCAATACTTCTCTGAGGTCAGTTCCAGAACTCAGTCTCTAAGGGGATTCACACCAGAGTTCAAACCCAGGTTGACCCAGTCATCTCTTCCAACCGCCGCACAAATAACCACAATTAAAACCAAAACTCTCCCACATAGCCCTCATCTTCTTCCATAAAGACACTCATCATTACCTCTAGCTGGAGGTTTCTATGAGGGGCCCAGGACACGATAGTGTCCAAAATAAGCTCCCTTGCCCGTCATTTGCCTAAAGTCAGGGTGGTCTGAACACCCTTCCTGTGAACCAGGAGTCATCAAATAGGCCTACCCTTAATACTGCTCCACTTCTCCAATTTGTGGCCTACTGACTGTGGGGTTTAGATTCTTTACGTGAATTGGGGTCATGAGAAAACCCAACCACCCATGGGCTAGCCTCTACAGGGCTTTGAGGAACTCATTTGATCCAAAGGATTCCTATTGTCACTTGATGGAGGTGAGGAACCTTACAGAGAAAGGCGAAAGACTTCATCCACAATAACTGCTCTTTAGCCATTTTGGTTTTGGATGCACACATGGCATCTTTCTTTAGATCCATCAGGTGCTGAGAATCTAAGCCACAGCCACACACAGTGCCAACATTCTGATTCAGACACATCTCTTTAGAAATCAATTACTCAAAGAGTGACAGGTGATGCCCATTCATTTCAATTAGAAAATTGTTTTATTCAGGTTTCACAAAGGCGTGGCCTTTGGCAAAGAACTTCCTGACATTCAGTGCTACAGAACAATAGGGACGCAAAAGGCCCAAAGCAGGGTTTCTCCACTGAGACTTTCCTGGTCACACTGATATCTGAGTTTTCTGAGATTCCTGCCATTCCCTTTAGCTATCCAGTACATGGATATGTCACAGAGTTTTGAGGTGGGACATATCTTGGTCACAAAACCATGAGCCTATTCTGAAGAGTGTCCAGAATTCATGAAGAAAACAGGAACTTAGGAAGATAGCAGGTCTTCCCATCAATAAGGCAAGCCTCCTTCCTTTCATCAGTTGGGCAGGATGAATGTTGGGAAGCTTTCTCCTAGACAGGACACATCCATTGATGCATTTTCTTTTGTAATATCTACAACCACGGACACAGTGGGATACACAGACATAGAATCACTCGCCTTTTCAAATGACTTACTAGAACCAGTCCACTCCAAACCAAAAAAACCGTCTTTCCTACCTATTCTCTGTACATGAGACAAACCACAAACCCACACTTATTCCCACAAACACCACCTTCCCCCATGTAGGTCTGTGACTATCCAGAGTACCCTCTGCCTGGTGGGCCACACTATGTTCCCCCGAAATGGCCTGTCTGTTCTCAAATCTGGACTCCTTGGCCCACTTTGTGAAGTTGTCAGGAGCCAGTGGTGAGCCACTACCTGCTTTCTCAGGAAAGACCCCTCTTCAGATCTTTACTGTCATTTGGCCATCCTCACATCTGTAGGTACAAAGAAAGACTGACTCTCTCCTTGATAAATCCAAACAAGTGAGACCTCTGTGACTGTTACTGAGCCTGGCTCAGGGTGCCTGGTTTCTGGGATCCCAAGTTCAGAGAATTACATCACCATGGAAGTGAGGTAGCTCACTTCCTGCATGAACTGAATGAGCTCACAGCCTTGGAAACCACTTTGTCCTAACAGTTTCTTCCTAGGGTCTCATAAGATGGAGGCTGCACCTACTTCCTGTGACACTTTCACAAGTTAGAAAGGTATATCAACCATAGGTACCGAGGGAAAGATCTCCACACAGGCCTGCTTTGGTCCATTTTCTCTACATTAAAAATAGAGAGGATGATTCAGACACATCCCGTCATCCTGACCAGGTTGTTTGCCATGGAAGATGAATTTGCTCTCTCAGGTCTTTCATAGCAGTCTACATATTCTTCAGGGATCATTTCTGCATGGATCTTTGAGATTCTCAGCAGGTGGAAGATCCCCTACATTCCTGTATTATAGGACCAACTCTGTCCCTGCACTGCTGTAAAGTTAGATTGAGGAAATAGTGTATGTTTAGGGTTAATAACATGTTCGATTTGGGTTAGGAATCATTCTCCTTGATGAATAATGGTATTGGGAACCTGTAATATTTACAGGAATATATAGGTGAAATATAAGAATGGAAACAGAAATCTATGAAAGATTTGAAGCCTAGTAGGGGATTGGGCCCTTGATTGGGATACTTAGCTTTGAATTATATTCTGCACAGATGTCTCAGATAAATCGATATACAATGAAATAGGATGTTGTACCTTGGATGACTGAATAACAAACAGAATATCCAGTCAAAAAGGGATAGTCCGTAGGATTAGCAAGATAGTCAGTAGGTTTAGAAAGAAGAGTGAGTATAGGATTTGGACCAAAAGTTCTTTACAATTAGGGTTTCGGTTAGAGATTGAATGTAAATGTCAGCACATGTGAAGAGTCAGTCACAATGATGAACTGGGGAAAATATGTAGGAAAGCAGATATAAATAGAGACATTAGGAAATCAGCAAAAGTATGAAGTGTGTAATTGGTTTAGACATTTTCAACAGGGTTGAGTTTGAATATATAATCTTAGAAAGAAACAAATATGTAGTCACCAAATTATTGACATTTGGGAGCATTAGGTAACCAGGACATGGATGTCTTTAGTAATCCATGCTAACTTTCCATTTAGGCTTTGGTAAGATCATAAGTGTGAACTTTGCATTTTGTGTCCAGAATACTATTGTGATAAAATGAGTATGTAGATTAGGTGACAATAGTATTTCTTCCACCATTTGTGGAGCAATATTTTGTAGATATATAAATTAGTATTTGGGGTACAAATAGGCGTATCCTGTGTCTATGAATATGCAGATAATGCATGAATAGACCATAGTGTGTGTAAATAATATAACTGGTTCCACTTTAAATAATGGATTGAATTGATATCTAAAAATATAAAAGAAATCTTATATTGATATACAATCATTCATTCCAATCAGTTATACATCTAATGGTAATATTATGGTTATGGTTTATCCTGAAAGGTGTGTGAGTTTTGCTTCAAAAGTGATTATGGAAACTAAAAATAATGTGTTTGGAAAGAAGTCTCATGAAAAGAATAGTCAAGAAACCTGGAGGAATACATGCATTTTGAAAAAGGAAGTGATTGAACGTGAAACACATGCGTATAAATTTGCTAACTTTTCGATGAAATATATATAGTATGATGTGCATTAACTGCAGAAATAGTAATGTACCAGTGTTGAATAAAAATGAACATCAAAATACACATCAAGTCCCATAGGAATCTACTTGCATTGATGTTAATCGGGGTCAGTTACTGTAGAAATATTAGGATTTTTATGAACAATTCACTGAAGTTAGTTTTCAGTACTAGGAAACAAACATGTATTTCAGATGGATGAATATTTCTGATAATAATCTTGTGAAAAGATGATTATTAATCCCCATAAATCACAAAACATTATAAACACAAAACACACACAGACATTAAAATGTAGCAATATATATGCCAATTTAAATTCATGTTGAACCATATATCATCCACTGATCCAAAACTATTTATTTAATGAACTTGGATTTATGTATAATGTTGTTCAACTTGGAAGCTCCCCAAATAGATTGAATTTTCTGTTCCAATGGTGTTTAGGAGGAGTGATCTCTGAAATGTGTATGCAAATATGTGCTACACGAAAATCTTCCCACTCTCATCCAGAACAATGCCTTGATATTACCTTCACCCCAAGTAAGACACAATTGGAGTAGAAGAGTTAGAAAATCTGTGAATACATATCTGGAATGTAAAATGCTCAGGAGTTCACAACCTTGGAGGTTGTAGAGGAGTTTCCAAAAGTAAGGGACTGGCTTGATAGACCCAACCTGATATTTTATTAAAATTGGGAGCCATATTGCCACAAAGCCGTGAAAAGATAATTTTGGCTTTACTATAAATTACTGCAAATTCTGAACCTGCTTGGAATGCCTGCACGTGCCTTGAAGTCATCCATGCCTGGCTGTCTGACCACATAACAGCGCTCTCTAAAATTTTAGTGACACCACATAAATATTGGTCTGCCCTTGCCAGACAACGACCCTCTCTGAGGCTCTAATGGTCCTCATAATTTCTGATGTTGGGGCCAGCCAAAAAAAATGTAAACTACCATGAGTGTGATGCTTTCAAAGTTCTGTAATCTGTATCCCACCTTTTGTGTAACTTTCTGGGCTATATAGCTGGGCTGTAGGAAAGGTTGGGTTGCTGTCTTGTTCCCGCCATTTTGACAGGGAGAGGCAGCCCGGCCGGTGGAAATAATAAGCTTGCCTTAATTTGATTTTAATTGGAATCAGTGGTCTTTTCTTGCATCCTAGTCCAACATTTTGGAGTTCCCCAGCGAGATGACCCTGCCCGACCAGATCATAAGACCAGACGGCTGAAAATTCTGAAGCTGGCCTTCCCTCCAGGGCATAGGGCTGGAGAGCCACTTTAGGGGGTGCGCAACTTGAGATGTTTCAAGGCCTTGGAGTGAGCCTTTGGTCTGGGGAGCATTGCAGTGAACCACCTCACTGAAACTATTAGCAAGCACCTGGTGGAGGAGGGCTCCATAGGTAAGTGGCGCCTTTATAACATCTGATATCTGGTTAAGGGAGATCCCTTCTGATGAAACAGAGGTGGCCTTGGGAGGCTCACATACACTCCTTTACAGGAAAGTAATGAGAATCGTCTTGTCCTCTGTTGTGTTCTGTAGGGAATTCCTCCGGAAGGGTAGAGAGGTGCCAACGGGCACGCACGCGCTCCTACCCCGGTGCTTTAGCAAAACGTTGCATTGCTCCTCTGTTTTTCTCTTTTGGCACCGGGATTCTGTTTTTTTGTGTTTTATTCTGTGTTCTATATGTTTTTTGTTTGTTTATTTTTGTACGTTTTGTTGTGTGATTTCTGTGGTAAAATCTTAAGGATATTGGACGTGAAAATGGGTAACAAAGCAAGTAAGCCTGACACCCCTTTGGACTGTGCTTTAAGGAACTGTGATGAACTTTACCCCCCTTTGTTATGCAGCGTGAGAGAAGCCCCTACCTGGTTGCCTCGCACACACCCACTGAAGATGGCAATGCCTGCTGGGGAACGAATAACTGAGTATCTCCCAGGTTAACAAGTGAAACTCCTTTAAAACCACTTGTCCCTCCAGATAAAGAGAGTCACAACCATTGTTTTTCCTTTGTTAGCAAAGCAATAAACCTCCCATTTTCTTTTTTCTCAAAACCCTGTCCTCATTATTAAATTGGCTTTAATAGGCTTCAAGGTCAGGAACCGAACTTTAAGTTACAAATTTTGATACCCCGCCCCCCTGTCCCAGAACTTTTTGAGAGCTGAGTACTGAAATGTTAGGAGATGGAGCATGCTTGGGGTGGAACTGAAACAGAAGAGCTAATTCTGTAAGTAAAAGGAGGGACTGAGGGACTCCCAGGAGCTTCCAAAGCCCTGTTGCTTCAGAAATTTTTCTCCTTCCTTCCCTGCACTGTAAGGATTATGCCACCTCTGTCTTCTTTAAAAAGAGAAAAATAAAAAGGGGACACTAAATGCAGTAAAGTCACCATGGAGATCCTTGATTTTACATTTCAGGTTGCTCCTCTGTGAAAACATCTAGTCCCCTTGTGGGGACATCTGTGGTGCCCCTGGTGTAGGAGATTTTTCTCTTATCTGCTCTGTTTTAAAGGCTTCTGTCTGTCAGCCATAGTCTGGAGTTCCTGTCTGTCTGCCTTGTGCCTTTGTTTCTGGCCCTTTCAGACATGTGCAATAATGTGCTGATATTATAAATTGTTTCTTGGAAATGATCTTAGCTGAACGTGTGTCTAAATGATGATGTTTTATTGTAACAATCTGGTATCTGAAAGTTGTTTTTGAAGCATTGCACAATCTTCCAGTTAAAAGTCAGGTTTAAGTAATTGTTTAGTTTATGATTTCAGATAATTCATGTCAGAGAACTTAAATACGTAGGATGGAAAACTAAAGAAGCTACTTCCAAGTTGGCAAGTAACTTCCCAAGCATTCACTCTTTTTTCACTAATTTTGAATTGGGTAGCCTGGAAAAATGTCACTGTGTGTACCAGTGCATTAATTTGGACAAGGATAGTAAATCATAGTATGGTATCTGTTGACAACACAAGATGAAAAGATATAAAATTTTGTGAATTGTATCTTAAAATTGTATCGTAATTTTCAACATCCTAACCTGAAAATTATTGTTAAAATTATTTAGGCCTTAGGTGTCTGCTCAGAATAGCAGTTTTTTCCTGCTCCTTCCAGACCTCATCCAGGACTTATGTTGAAATGCAAATGAAAGAAGCCTGTAAACTCAGTAGAAGACTGATCTGAGGCCTAAGGGGGAAAAAAGGTAAATTGTATGGTATTTACTAATTACTGGCCAGTCATTTTTTCTAGGAAACATAATTTTTTCCTTAGATTATTTTTTGAGCTCTTGATTATGATCATACAGACCTAGGTTAATGTTTTTCTGATCAGTTCTATCTTTGACCAACTGTGAAATTTTTGAAATATTGCAATGGAGATTTTACCTGCCAAAAAGTACAAGGCCTTGACTATTATTATGTGTGCACAATTTTTTATGTGTTGTATGTCTACATATACGTATGTCCATATATCATATATATGATACACAAATTAACATATATAAGGAGCGCTCATTAAAAAAAAAGCACTCATAAAAACAAATTTTAAAAAGTGAATCCAAAGATCTTTAATTACCATGATTTAAATGGTTCAATTAAATTGAATTAACAGATTAAAAAAAGTCTTTAAATTTAAGCTTACAAGTTTTTCTAGGTGTTTAAAAATCTAATAAAATATTAATATCTTCAAAATGTCTAATATGCCTTGGTTCTAGGACTTTTCCTTCAACATAAAAATGGTTTACACTGTTCAATACATTTGTCTAATATTTTGATAAATAAGTAAAGTAAATTTGATATGGGATTACTCATTCATGAGTACTTTTGTTAGATATCAGATTGATTTACTAAGGTCTGTATAAGTTTGTACTAAAGACTGAATAAGATTGTAAAAATCAATCATGTGATAAAGAGACAAAAATTTCTTAAAACATAAGTTTACCCATAACATTGTGTTTATTAAGTTTTATTTTTTCTAGAGCTAGCAACCATAAAAATTAAACAACTGATTTAATAAGAACTGTTATTTTAGAGAACTGTACTGCCACTTATTTAAAAGCTAAACTTGGTTAATGTAGAAACATCAATGAAATTGTGATGCTATTAATGTGCTCATATCTTACAGGTATGCAAGTCTGTAAGGTAGAAATTTTAAAAGAGCATTATATTAAGCTGGTGTTCTGAAGTTATAGGATAAAAAATACATATTGGGCATTTATACACCTGTTACCAATAAGATATGTAAAGTTTTACGTTACTTTTTACATTGGGGAAAAATTTAAATGAATTTTATGTTAATGAGAGCCTAATCTATGTAAAGGTTAAAAACTTTCAGTCTTTCTTTAATTCATGATTTAAATGCGATATTATATGGTGTTAACTAATGTTCATGTGACCTCAAACAATTTATGTCAACTTTGTAAAATAATATTTAAAAAATAAAGATTAGCTTTAGAACTAAAATACTTAAGATTTATAAAGAGCCCTGCCTTACCTGAGATAAGACTCTGTGTCCCATCTTACTACATGTGAGAATGACTATGAAAGCAGTAGGTCAGTTTTTATTACTTTAAATTTATGTTAAAAAGTTGTTTTTTTTATGACAAGATTCCTAGGATCTCAAACAGGGGATATAATGTATAACTCAGCCAAAAAATTCAGGGTAGCTATTACACGAAGTAAGTATTTTTACTCTTGTTAAAAAGTTTTATTTTATAATTTCCTAATATGTGATCTAAAGATTCTCTGTTAGTGTTTTACAGAAGTGTTTCTTTAAGAACACTACATGGGTTAATTTAAGATAGTAAGTCATCACCTATAAGATAGACAGAATAATTCATATCCCAATTAATAAAAAGATAAATTATTATAAAGTTATAGACATTAAAGCCCAGTGCTCTTAATATAAGGCTGTTAAAATTTATTTGACGGATGTTTAAGATTAGGATTTAAAATTTAAATTAAATGAAAAGGGCTAAGAAAACCAAATTTGGCTCTTTCCCTCTGAGTCATTCTGGATCCAGGGAACAGGGGACTTCTTTAAAGAGTTTTGCAACTCTGGTCCACATAAACTCCCCGTCAGGGAGATTAATGAGACCACTGGAGAACATAAAGCCAATCAGTGCATTTGCAATGAAGAGGAGAGTCATCAGAGAAGGGAGATATCCTTGATGCTTCTGAGGGAAGCCACATGGTCAAGCAAGACCTGGACCCACCTAGCGCAAATGGCACTAGCAGAACTGAGAAGCTGCTCTCAAGTTTCCCCAGGAATGACTCCCATAAAAGCTCAGCTGACTGTTAACAATAGAGAGAAACAAAAGTTAGTTTGACTGCTTCATCGTAAACACTTAGCAAAGTCACTTAAAACCAAAATACAGCCATTCCTGGGCATTTTAAATAATAATAATAATATTTTAAGTTATACACTTTATGTTAGCCTCCCAAAATTAGTAAGACTGGAGACTACAAAGAAGGATTCTCAGATAGGAATGCCTGATACTTATAAAAAGAGACTATCAAGAAGAGCTGCCATAGCAGAAATTTTCAGTTAAAGGCCTACAGATAGTCTTAACCTACACAGGTAGGCTTGGAGTTTGCTAGTACTATTATCCAGCGTGAGTATCAGAATTAAAGGTTTCTCTACTAGACACAGAGGTCATACTAGTAAAAGTATTTTGCAAGATCAGATGACATTAAATTATTAAACTGTATCTTATGGGGAGGGACAACTGTAACACTAAAAGTTAAATATTAAGTTGACAGTCTTGATAACTGGGGATATTAAAGACTGGTGAGAGAACTTCTATACAGTGACATGTTCCAGATGCTGCAACATTTATTCAGTACTCATGGTTTTTGTTTCTCCCATAGAATAACCCATCCCCAGATGACTATACAACCTGTTCTTCCCCAATCAGACTTAAAACCGAACTGAATTCTAACAGGCAACTCATGTGCCTCAACTGACTTATAAAAGGCAACTCATGGTCCCTCACACTGTGCCCACTCACATCACCCTCTCTTAGCTCAGAAGAAGCCAAAATGGGTGACGCCTCTCTTCTTACATCAATGGAGCCAAATATAAATAGACTATCAATATAAGTAATTAATTCAGTCAGGTAAAATCAGGGAGACCGGTTTTGTGTGAGTTCTAAAAATTTGGAGACTGTTACTTGAGGGATTAAAAATTTCCTCAGTGTTCTTCCCCTAATCTATCAAAGATTTGAGAGGGAAACATAGAAAAGGGGGGAATGATAGACCCAACCTGATCTTTCATTAAAATTGGGAGCCATCTTGCCACAAAGATAATTTGTGATAATTTTGGCTTTACCATAAATTACTGAAAATTCTGAACCTGCTTAGAATGCCTGCCAGTGCCTTGAACTCACCCATGCCTGGTTCTCCGTCCTCTCTGAAACTTTAGTGACATATCATAAATATTTGCCATCAGTGGCCAGACAAAAACCCTCTCTGAGGCTCTAATGGTCCTCATAAATTCCTCAAAAATTCTGATGTAGGGACTGCAAAAAAATATAAACTACCATTAGTGTGATGCTTATCAGAGTTCTGTTATCTGTAACCCCCATTTTGTGTAACTTTTTGGGCTATAAAGCTGGGATTTAGAAAAGCTGGGGTTGCTGTCTTGTTCCCGCCGTTTTGGGAGGGTGAGGCAGCACAGCCGGTGGAAATAATCAGCTTAATTTAATTTGATTTTAATTAGAGTCAGTGGTCTTTTTTTGTGTCCTGATCTAACAGGTAAACTCTCCAAAATCACGGAGCTCTGCTGGCCTAAAGACTTCTTGAGACACTTCCTCTGAGGTTGGGCACTTTAAATATATGTTGTTGTAAGGAGCTTTAGCTTCCATTCTAGTGAGACCATCAAAGCTGGGTCTGCATCAATGTGACCTGGAGAATATGGTTTCTTATATTCTAATGAACATGAGGCAGCAGTGCTGAATTCTCTCTTTGTAGTTAAACTGTGGCCACTGGGTGCTAAGTGTCTCCCCATGTGGACTGTGAAGCCATTTGGTCATCCTCCACTTTTCGTGGTGTTTCTTGCTGCAGGACTGTGAGTTTGGTATTTGCTTCACGAAATACAATGAGTTCAACTGGGACCCAGTGCTGGAGGGAGTTCTGTCACGTGTGGTGTGTCAGGGTCTGCAGGAGAATGCACCAACCAGGCTTCTATCCCACAGAGCTTGCCCCCTTGTCCATAGCAATCTGACTCTGAACTTGGCCCTGAAACCTCTCCATATAACAAGATGCCTTTACATAGAATTGTCTGCTGGCTGCACCATGTCAGTCACAAGCCATTTGGAAGGCAATAGGAAATCTTCAGGGCCACACCACAGATGTATTATCACACACCTGCCCACCACTGCAATATGCCCACCACTAAGCAGGCTCCAACTTACTGGCATCTTTGTTCTACACCATTTTCATGAAACCCAGTCAAATAAGGCATTCTCTGGTACACTCATGATCAGCAACAAGACATCCAAAGGTTCTTCAGTGCCACCTGGTGATGGGAATTTCAAAATTTTCATGGTATTTTTCTAGCCATTTTTCATGGATGAAGACGGAGGCACTGTGGGTTTCAGTTTATTCAGGAACCATTAAATGGTGAGGAAGCTCATTTCAATGCAAGCGCTTGAGAAATCTCACAGGCAATTCTTCCCATAGAGTGGCCAAAAGGTCACATGCATCCAGTCCCATTGAGGTCTACAATGTGACGTCCATTGGTGTTTTGCCTCTCAACTATGGATCCCAAATCTTCCAAAATAAAATTATGTGATATCCTGGCTGAGATTCCCAGGCTCTGTGGAAAGCCACCCTGGTCTTTGTTCTCAGTTTCCAAAGGCGAATCCCATGCGTGGCCTCCTAAAATGCGAACACAATTCATGGCAATATTTCTCTGAGATCAGTTCCAGAACTCAGACTCTAAGGGGAATCACACCAGAGTTCAAGCCCAGGTAGACCCAGTCATCGCTTCCAACCACCACACAAATGACCACAATTAAAACCAAAACACTCCCACAAGGCCCTCATCTTTTTCTATATAGACACTCATCATCACCTGTGGCTGGAGGTTTCCATGAGGGGCTCAGCCCAAGATAGTGTACAAAATAACCTCCCTTGCCCCTCATTTGCCTAAAGTCAGGGTTGCATGGACACCCTTCCTGAGAACCAGGAGTGATCATAGGCCTCACGTAAATACTGCTCTGCTTCTCCAATTTGAGGGCTACTGACTGTCAGGTATAGATTCTTTATGTGAATTGGAGTCATGAAAAAACCAACACCTATGGGCTAGCCACTGCAGGGTTTTGAATAACTCATTTGACACAAAGGATCCCTATTGTCACTTGATGGATGTCTGGAAACTTACAGAGAAAGGCGAGAGACTTCGTCCACAATGACTACTTTTTTGGCCATTTTGGTTTTGGAACCTTTCTTTAGATCTATCAGGTGGTAAGAATCTAAGCCACAGCCTCATACATGGCCAAGAGGCTTATTCAGATACATCCCTTTCCAAAGAAATTAAGCAAAGAGCTACAGGTGATGCCCATTAATTTCCATTTGAAAACTGTTTTCTTCAGGCGTCACAAAAGGGTGACCTGAGCCAAAGACCTTTCTGACATTAAGGGCAACAGAACAATAGGTAAGCAAATGGCCCAAAGCAGGGTTTCTCCACTTGGACTTTCCTGGTCACACTGATACCTGAGTTTCCTGGGATGCTCCCAATTCCTTAAGCTATCCAGTACATGGCCATGTGATAGAGCTTGGAGGTGGTACATATATTGGACACAAAACCATAAGCCTATTCTGGAGAGTGGCCAGAATTCAGGAAGAAAACAGGAACTTAGGAAGATAGTAGGTGTTGCCCATCCATAAGGCAAGCCACAGTCCATTCGTTAATATGGCAAGATGAATGCTGTGAAGCTTTCTACTAGACAGAACACATCCACTGATGCATTCTCTTTTCTAATGTCTACAACCACGGACAGAGTGGGACACACAGACATAGAAACACTCACCTTGTAAAACTTCACCTTACTAGAAACAGTCAACTCCAACCAAACAAACTGCCTTTCCTCCCTATTCTCAGAACATGAGACAAAACCACAAACTCACACCAACACCAACAAAGTCATGTCTTTCCCCAAAAAAGGTCTGTGACTATCCAGAGTGTTCTCTGACTGATGGGCCTTCCTATGTTTCTCAGAAATGGCCTGTCCTGTCTCAGATCTGGTCTCCTTGGACAAGTCTGTGAAGTTGTCAGGTGCCAGTGGTGAGCCACTACCTGCTTTCTCAGGAAAGGGCCCTCTTCAGAGCTCTTCTGGCATTTGACCATCCTCACATCAGTACGTACCAAGAAAGACTGACTCTGTCCTTGGTAAATCCAAACAAGTGTGCCCACTGGGACTGGGACTGGGAGTGGCTCTGAGTACTTGGCATCCTGGATCCCAAGTTCAGAGAGTTCTTTCCCCAAGAAAGTGAGGTAAGTCACTTCCTTCAGCAACTGAATGAGGTCACTGCCTTGGCAACCACTTTGTCCTAACAGTTTCTTGCATAGGTCCCGTGAGATGGAGGGTGCCCCTACTTTCTGTGACAGTTTAACAAGTTCAAATGGTATCTCCACCCTACTCACCTGGGAACAGCTCTCCACACTGGCCTGGTTTGTTCCATCTTCTCTACATTAAGAACAGAGAGGCTGATTCAGACACAACCCTTCATCCTGACCAGGTTGTTTGCCATGGAAGATGACTTTTGCTCTCTCAGGTCCTTCATAGCTGCCTACATCCTTCCAGGGATCATTTCTGCATGGACTTTTCAGGTTCTTAGCAGGTGGAAGATCCCCTACATTTCTGTATTGTAAGAACAACTCTGTCACTGCTCTTCTGTAAAGTTATATTTAATGAACAGTGTATGGTTAGGGTTAATAACATGTTCGATTTGGGTTAGTAATCATTCTGCGGGATGAATAATGGTATTGGGAACCTGCCATATTTGTAAGAATATAGAGATAAAATATAAGTAAGAAAACAGAAATCTAGGTAAAATTTGGAGTACAGAAGGGTATTGGGCCATTGATTGGGATACTTAGCTTTGAATTATGTTCTGCACAGGTGTCTCAGATAATTCAATATACAATGTCATAGGACCTTCTATCTTGGATTATTGAATGTCGAAGAGAACATCCAGTCAAAAAGGGATAGTCAGTAGGATTTGGAAGATAATTGGTAGGTTTAGAAGGAAGAGTTAGTATAGAATTGGTACCAAAAGTTCTTTAGCAATAGTGTTTCGGGTAGAGAGTGAATGTAAATGTCAGCCCATGTGAAGAGTCAATCACAATGATGAACTGGGATAAATATGTAGGAAAGCAGATATCAATAGAGACATTAGGAAATCAGCCAAAGTATAAAGTGAGGGATAGGATTAGACATTTTCAACAGAGTTGAGGTTGAATATATAATTTTAAGAAGAAACAAATATGTAGTCACCAATATGATTGATATTTGAGAGCATTAGGCAACATGGACATGAATGTTTTTAGTAATCCATGCTCACTTTCCTTTTAGGCTTTGGAGAAAGGTTCATAAAATAGGTACTTGTCACTTCCTGTTATTCTGTATGCTTAACAAAACACTTTTGAAATCTTGAGAACTGTTTGCTAATCCTGTTTCCAGAATGTGTTGTCCCCAACTGCCAAAATGCAGAATGTACTCTCTCACTCATTTGCACGCAAACCGCCCACTGGCCCTGACCCATCAAAAAACTTCCCTCCCTGTCCTCTCCACGGAAAGAATATAAGTTCTGCTTAAGCTGTTCTCAGGGCTCTTTCCTCTGTTCAAGTGAGGTCTGAAACCCAGCATACTGGACTCCCAATAAACCCTTTACTGTTGCATGAGACAGTCTCTTGGTGGTCTCTTCCTCCCATGCTCGCCCAAACTTTCCATTTGGAACCCCCAGCGAGATCCAGCAGTGGCGGATGAAAGACCCCCAACGAGCTCCTCTCAGGATATGTAAGTTACCTCTTTCATGTTTCAGGTTTCAGCTTAGGGCTTTGCAAAATGGCTATCGGTGATGAGCGTGAGCTCTCTCTGATAGAGGATGGCAGATGTTTCACAGAGCCACAGGCCACATTCCTGGGGGATGCCCCAGAGGACTTGGCAAATCGAGGAACAATATTCTTCTCTACTCAGTGATATTTTGTTTTGGATTCCGTATTGCCAGCCCATCAGGTTTTACCAGCTACTCAGTCCTGGTCTCAGTATTTCACATCCATTGCCTGTCTTTATTATTGACTTGTCTTGTCTGTGTCGTGTGTTGTTGCCTTCACTGTTTGTATATCTTTCATTATGGGAAGGAGCATTTCAATGCCTCTGTCCCTGACTCTTATTCAGTGGACCAAAGTCCGCTTAAGGGCTCAGAATCTTTCTTTTTCAGTAAAACGCCAGACCTGGCAGACTCTCTGTGCCGCAGAATGACCCACCTTTGGAGTCGGATGGCCCCCAGAAGGATCTTTCTACTCCCCAATAATTCGAAACGTCAGAGATATTGTCTTTCAGCCGGGGCCACATAGCCATCCAGATCAACAGCCATATATCTTAACTTGGCAGGACCTCTGCAAATCTCCTTCTCCATTTGTGAAGCCTTTTCTTGTCCCTTCCCCCACTCCTACTCCTCCCCCCATGATTCTATCTCTCAAACCCTCTGCTCCTCCTCCTCCACCCTCTGTTTTACCCTGAGTCTCAAGACTCAACTGGACTCTCCTCCCACTCCTTATCCCCTGCCCTCGTCCCCCAATCCCCAACACACTCTAAATGATTCCCCTGTGGCTGAAGCAGCCTCTCCGCCATTGGAGGAATCCTGGCCTTCCCAGCGCCGTATAGATGACACCCCTGCAGCACACAAAGCCCCTCCTTCCCTGGAGGAAGCTGCCTGACTAAAATAACTCAAAGAACTCGCTGGCGTTTTCACACCTGCCTACTTGGGGTGACTGCCAACAACTCCTAGGGACTCTCTTCATGACAGAGGAAAGAGAGAAAAACCTCCTGGAAGCTAAAAAAAAAAAAAAATCCTCGGACCAGATGGGCGACCGACACAACTTCCCAACATAATCAAAGCCGGCTTCTCATTGAGTCAACCCAACTGGGACACCAATACATTTGAAGGTAGGGAGCATCTGTCCACTTATTGCTGGGCTCTAATAGCGGGTCTCCAAGCGGAAGCTCAAGTGACCAACTAATTTGGCCAAGGTTAGAGAGATTATTCAAGGGCCTGATGAATCTCCCTCTATGTTTCAAGAGAGAATTATGGAGGCATATAGGAGATGTACTAATTTTGATCCTTAAGCAGAGGATCAAAAGGCATCTGTCATGACGGCTTTCATTGGGCAAGCTGCCCTGGATATTAAAAGAAAGTTGCAATGCATAGATGTATTACAACATATGACTTTGAGAGATTTAGTCATAGATGCCTAAAAAGTATACTATAAGAGATAAACTGAGGAAGAGAAGGAACAAAGGAGGAAGAAAGAAAGGGAGCAAAGAAAGGATTCAAGAAGCAAAAATAGACTAAGGCATTGACTAAGGTCCTGGTCACAACAAAAAATAGGACAGAAATTAAGAAACAGGGAGACAGGAAGCGATACCTGGGCCCAAGCCAAAAGCCACCCCTGGCCTCAGATCAATGTGCCTATTCTAAAGAAAAAGGACACTGGGCCAAAGAGTGCCCTAGAAAGAGACAGCCACACCAGTCAGACATTCTGACTCTGGAGGATGACTAAGAAAGTCGGGCCTCAGAACCCTTCCCAGAGCTCAGGGTAACTTTTGAGTGGAGGGGACCCCAGTAAACTTTGAAGTGGATACAGGGGCAGTATACTCAGCCCTTAAGGTCCCTTTGGCCCCTCCATCAAATAAAAGGTCTCTAGTTCAAGGGGCTAATGGCAGTGAATATCGGGCATAGAAAACTAAGAGGACCATGGACCTGGTAAAAGAAAAAATCTATCACTCCTTCCTAGTAATCCCAGGATGCCCGGCCCCATTGGTGGGCTGAGATCTGCTTTCCAAGCTCCAGGCCAGAATAACTTTTAACCCTGAAGGCCCCCAAGTGAAATTTATAAATCCTTCAGTAAAAACTTCTATAGTCACGGATTTAACTGTCATTAGAAGATGAACATAAACTCTTCACACGCCCCAAGACTGATCAAACAGGCAAACTACCCCAGAATTGGATAACAGATTACCCAGAAGCCTGGACAAAAACTGCTGGATTAGGCCTGGCCATGAAAAAACCTCCAATAACAGTGCAGTTAAAAACCTCAACCTCTCCAATCAATATCAAAAAATACCCTCTGAGCAAAAAAGCTAAAGATGGGATAAGGACCCATATTCAGAAATATATGGCCTTAGGGGTCCTAAGGCCCTGTTAATTGGCCTGGAACAATCCCGTGCTACCAGTAAAAAAAGGCAGGAACCAGGGACTATCGCCCCGTTCAAGACCTAAGAGAGATCAACAACAGAGTGCAGGACATTCATCCTACGGTACTTAATCCGTACAATTTACTTAGCACTCTGAACCCTGAGCGGAAATGGTCTACTGTTCTGGACTTAAAAGATGCTTTCTTTTGCTTGCCTCTACATAAATATAGTCAGTTGCTGTTTGCTTTCAAGTGGGTAGACCCAGAAACTGGAACGTCTGGTCAACTAACTTGGACTAGACTCCCACAGGGGTTCAAAAACTCCCCCACTCTCTTTGATGAAGCCCCCAAACAGAGATCTCAACAACTTCAGAACTATGCACCATGAAGTCAACCTGATTCAATATGTGGATAACCTGCTACTGGCAGCCAACACCAAGGAAAACTGTGAGTCTGGGACCCAAGCACTATTATCTGAGCTTGCTCAACTCAGGTATAGAGCTTCTGCCCAAAAGGCCCAAATTTGGCATCATGAAGTAATCTTCCTGGGCTCTTCTCTTACGGGTGGTAGAGGATGGCTCACTGAGCCCAGAAAACAAACCGTTGTGCAGATACCACCCGCATCTAACAGCAGACAACTCAGAGAGTTTCTTGGGACTGCTGGCTTTTGCAGGTTATGAATACCTGGGTTTGTGTCACTAGCTGCTCCTTTATACCCTGTGCTAAAGAGAGATGCCCATTTCCAATGGACCCCTGAGCACCTGGAAGCTTTTGATAAGATCTAAGGACACTGACACTGAATGCCTCAACTTCACTGAGCCCAGCCTGCAATTTCAGAAAGAACTACACTACGTTAAAAATGTATATCAACTCACTCACCTTGGCTCAAATAAATTGCAAGCATTCCTGAATAACCAAACAGAGTTTTCCACTAACCGACTCACAGAGAAAGAAATAACTGAACGGGTAACAAAAGCCGGTTGGGTCTCTCAACTGGTTAATGCTTACCCTTCCAAGCTTCTTGCAGGAAAGCACCTACGAGGAACCAGACCAGGACAATTCTGGGAATTGGGAACTGGACTTTACTAAAATTAAGCCAGCAAGGTATGGACTTAAATAACTCCTAATCTTTGTAGGTACATTTTCAGGATGGATTGAAGCCTTCCCCACAAAAAGAAAAAAAAAAACAAAAAAGAAAAAAGAAAAAAAAAAGGCGCAAATGGTGGTCAAGATGATCCTGAAAGATATTTTTCGAAGGTAATAGGGTCTGAAAATGGACCGGGGTTCATGGCCCAGGTAAGTCAGGGGTTTGCCAGGACCCTGGGGATTTATTGGAAGTTACATTGTGCTTATGGACCACAGAGCTCAGGCCAGGTAAAAAAAATAAATAGAACCATTAAAGAGACCTTAAAAAAATTAAGCTTAGAGACCAACATAAAAGATTGGACTATGCTCCTGCCTTATGCACTGTTTCATGCAATAAATACTCCCTCTGTTTCTATGTCTAACCTCACCCCCTATGAAATTTTCTATGGTGCCCCTCCTCCAGTAAGGGTCCTAACCCCAACTCTAAGACCTAATGATCCCTTCCACACCACCTTGCTTGACAGATTTAAAGCTCTTGAAAGAACTCAGTGATACTTGTTGAAACAGCTGGCCACTGCCTACCAACTTTGGGACGATGGGACTCCACATTGATATCAAGTTAGACACTTCATGTACTAAAGAAGACATCAGGTGTCATCCCTGAAACCCAGCTGGAAAGGACCATACCAGGTGCTACTTATAACACCTACAGTGGTAAGGGTAGATGGAGTCACTTCTGCATCCATGCCTCTCATCTCAAGCCTGTGCCCTGTCCAGACTCTGGCTGGAAACTGGAAAAGACTGGTAACCTTTTTAAATTGTGTGTTTGCCATGTGGATAAGGCTATAGACTCTCCCCTTGGCCACCAGTACTCCTAACCATCATCAGCCCATTCAGCAGCGATGGCTGATCACAAATTCTCCTAGAGAAGAAGTATTGTCTATCTCGCATACAGCCCACTTAGGGACCTTGTGGCCATCCCTCCACCCAGACATTGGTCATCTGGGTATTGGTCTTTCCTATTGGGATAGCTCTGATGAAGAGGATCCCACTAAAATTCCATTAAATCTCTTCCGTACCATAGATAATGGAAACAAACATTATGGATGTAGGGACACACGAGCCAGATGCAGGTGGGCTAGCCTAGCTTAGTATGTTTGCCCGGCTGACTACCAAAGCCACAAACAGCCATGGCCATGTGGGGGAAAAGCCGACTTCTTCTGTAAGTCATGGGTATGTGAGCATACAGGGCCTGCCTGCTGGAACCCAAACTCCTCATCACATTCAGTACACAGCATTGGACATATTACCAATTAGACAACCAAAACGCATGGCCCCCAGAGGGGTCTCTAGATCCTCAAATTCTGCATGACTTTTTCAACTTCGGCAAGTGCTCAAAAGGGTTGAAGGAAATTCCCCTATGTGGAGGCCTTTTCCCTCCTTTGCTCACATCATGCACTATGCTTCTCTAACTGATCCTCACCCTCAGCCTTCTGCTCCAGACTCTCTGCTGTCACTCCAACCTCAGTAACCTGATTTCTCCCCTGCAATTACAAGATCAAAAACCCAAACCTCCACCGGTTCTCAAACCATTGCCCCCTAGCTGAGGTATCAGGTACTGAGGTACCCCTCCACCCAGACACTCCTCTCTTCTCCTGTCAGTGCCCACAACGGGTCGCACCAGGTCCTCTTACCAGCTAACCCAAAACTCAAACCAGCTGAGGAGAGCCCTCAGACCCCTACCCAAGATGCAATAAAAATGGCCTTTATAGTTGCTTTGTCAACACTGAAAACAGGTTACTAAGAATTTAAAGTCTCTCACAGCCTTTTTGGGATTCTCACTCCCATATTCCCCTCTGCACTACCTGTTCTACTGCTCACGTTTTTGTAGCTCGGAAAATCCCAAACCCCTTTCCCATTACTCTTTTACATCTCTCCTTCCTCATTCGCAGACCCAAGGAGCTGCTCTCAGCCGTGCCTTCTCCGTCTTCCCCATCTGTATCAAGTCCAAAGAAAAGTCTTAAATGACCTTCTCCAGAAGTCTTCACCATGGCTGACTTTAGGACTTTCAGCAAAAGAGTCCCTATAAAAGAGTTCATTGTAGATAAACTTATTCTTTTTGTGTTGCTCTGTTCTACTTGGCCACTGGCTGGGAAAATCAGTACTCCTAAGCTAGACACCCCTTACTAGTTTTTCACAAAATATGTGAACAAGGCCTCTGGCCTTGAGCTGGGGCTTCACAGAGATGGCTACATTTCTTAGATAAAGAAGTTACCAACTGGGTTCCATGTTAAGAGCTGGCAGGGAGAAAAAAAGAGAAGAAAAAAGCTCTCTTCCTACCAGGTGTCCTTAAAAATTTAACTTGCCCAGAATGGAGGAAAAATAACAGAAACAAAAACTGCTTTTTGTGAACGTCTGCAGACTATGAACTTCTGAGCCTCTTCCCTTACATGTTGAGTACAAAATTCTGAAACTACATAAACTTGGGGTTCAGGGGATTAATGATTACAACAAAGCAATGCCCTCTAAATCCGGTTGCAACCAAATAGGACTGTTTTCCTAGCTTCGGTGGTCTTGTAGGTGCCTTTCCTTGTCCGTCCCTAGAACAGAAAGATTCTATATACTTAAACATTGTTTATGTTTTCATTAAATGGTCAACAGATGTGATTAATTATGTAATGGTGCAGATGTTTTCCAGAGTGCTCTATCATGACGCAGTTTCATTTAAAGATCAAATAGAGGGGCATACAACCCGGTTCTGCCAGGAACATGTATCCCTCATTTTAGCCATCCTATTAGAAATAATAGTACCTGCAGGGGTGGGCACAGAAACCACTGCCCTAGTTAATGGGACATACAAATGACCCAATTAGAAGCAGCAATAGACCAAAACTTAAGATATTAAAAACTCCATCATGGCTTTACAGGAGTCTTTAACATCTCTCTCTGAAGTTGTTTTACAAAACAGACGAGGGTTGGACCTCCTCTTCATGAGAGAAGTGGGCCTTTGTGCTGCATTGAGGGAAGAATGTTGTTTTTATGCCAACAATACTGGAGTTGTAAAAGAATATATGAGTTAATTAAGAAAACACCTTGAAGAGCATCAAAGAGAGACAGAGGCCCAAAAAGGGTGGTTTGAGTCTTGGTTCACACAGTCCACCTGGTTAACTATGCTTTTTATCAGCATTGGCTGGTCCATTAATAATCCTCCTATTATTGCTAACTGTAGGACCCTGTTTGCTCAACCGTGTACTTTCCTTTCTTTAAGCACAAATTTGACATGTAAAACTTATGGTAATCAGATAACAATATACCCCACTGGCAGACATATAATGTGACACCCCCAATGATCAATTTTATGATTAAACACAACCAGACGAAGAAGTGGGGAATGAAAGGTTAATAAAATATGTACTTGTCACTTCCTGTTTTTCTGTATGCTTAACAAAACACTGTTGAAATCTTGAGAACTGTGTGCTAGTCTTGTTCCCAGAATGCCCTGTCCCCAACTGCCAAACTGCAGAATGTACTCCTACACCCATTTGCATGCAAACCACCCACTCACCCTGACGCATCAAATAACTTCCTTCCCTGCCCTCTCCAAGGAAAGTATATAAGCTCTGTTTAAGCTATTCTCAGGACTCTCTGCTATATTCAAGTGAGCTCTGAGCCCCAGCCTGCTGGACCCCCAATAAACTCTTTGTTGTTGCATGAGACAGTCTCTTGGTTGTCTCTTCCTTTGACGCTCGCCTGACATTTACATTGGTACAATCATAAGTGTGACCTTTGCTTTTTGTGTCCAGAATATTACTGGCCTTCCAATCTCTAGGGTAAGAAAATTAAGGGCAAATAATTCATGGTTAAGGCGATCATTTGGAGTGGTAAATACAAGGGCGTAAACCTTAAGGCGGATTAGCCAAGTCTTTAAGGTAAGGTGGGCACGTTCCACAATGCCTTGGCCCTGACGGTTGTATGAAATTGCAGTAGTATGACATATTTGCAAGGTAGCACAGAACTGTTTAAACTTGGCACTGGTATGTGCAGGATCGTTTTCCATTTTAATATGTTTTGGTTTACTCATTACAGAAAAGGGTGAAACAAGATGAGAAAGGACATCTTTGGTAGCCTCTCTGGAATGTGGAAATGCGAAAATAAAGCCGCTGAAGGTATGTATAGAAACGTGTATATATTTTTTTTTTTTTTTTTATTCAGGAAAATGAGTAACATCCATTTGCCAAACCTGATTGGGCAGTAATCCTTGCGGATTAACTCCCAATTGTTGAATGGGGAGGGAGACAGCACAACCAAGGCATGCTTTTACTATTTCTCATGCCTGTTGCCTGGTAATTTTACAAAGTAATCAAAGGCTCTGGGAATTTAGATGGTGAAGATTGTGTAACTCCGTGGCCTTTTGAATGGAGCCAACAAATATTGAAAAGATGGAACGAGTTGATGCATCAGCTTGGGCATAACTTTTGTTAGAGGGCCGGGAAGATCACAGTGTGCCCTCATGTGTCCTAAGAAAAATGGGTGTTGTCTTGCCTGAATTAGCTGCTGAAGCTGGTGAAACAGAAAGGCCGCATTGGAAGAAGCCTTAATGGAGGGTTAAATCTCCAGCAGGGGCACAGAATGAGCAATGTAGGCACTGTCTGTATAAATATTAACAGGCTTATCAAAAAATGTTATAAAAACTTGTGTTATGGCAAACAATTTCACAAGCTGTGCTGACCTATAGACAGTATCAAAGGTGGTAAGCTGGTTATTGACAACAAAGACTGCATGGCTATTACTGGAACCATCTGTAAAGACAGTAAGGGCTTGAGGAATGGAAGCCTTTTGAGTAATTTTGGGAAAAATAAATGGATGTAATTGGAAAAAATGTAAAAGGGGCCACTGGGGAGGTGGTTATCAATTGTGCCCACAAAGCCTGATAGGACAATACACCATTCATCCCCTGTGTGTAGAAAAAAATGGGTTTGTTCCTTAGTATGTGGAATTAAAATACTATCAGGGTCTTTGCCAAAATGTTGTCGAGAAAGCAAGCGACTTTTTATAATAATAGAAGCTACCTGAGCAGGATAAACCATAATAACCTTGGAGGATGTGGTGGGTAAATAGACCCAAAGCAAGGGGCAGCATTTATTTTCAAACAGTGGATCTCACTGCCAAAATATTCCTGTGGGTGTATGAGGAGTGTGTAAAATAACCAGAACCAGAGGAAGGTTATAAGAAATTTGTGTAACAAACTGTTGGACAATGGCTTCTATGACTTGGTTTAATGCCTGTCATTCCTTGGGAGTAAGCTTTTGAGGGGAGGAGGAGTGGGAATCACCTCTCAAAATATCATTAAGAGGCAAAAGTACACAAGTGGATAATTTTAAATATGTTCTTAGCCATTGAATATCCCCCAGTAATTTTTGAAAATCATTAAGGGTGTGAAGATGGTCCACACGTAGTTGTATTTTAAGAATCTGGATCTGATTATCTTGAAGTTTACGGTGTAATAGGTATAAGGGTCCTGTGTTTGAACCTTATCAGGAGCTATCTGTAGTACCAAGGTAGTGAGGGTTTTCCAAAGGTCCAAGTAACAACTATTAAGGTCATGGGTATTATGTGCAGCAATTAACAAATCATCCATATAATGTAAAATATAAATTTGTGGCCATTGCTCTCTCACAGAATCTACTGCTTGAGCAACGTATTTTCCGCAAAGTCTGGGGCTGTTGGCCATACCTTGTGGAAGAACCTACCATTGAAATCTCTGCATAGGGCCCTGGAAATTAATGTGAGGGACACTAAAGACAAAACAGGGTCTATCCTTATGATGTAAAGGAATGTTAAAAAAGCAATCTTTTAAGTCAATAACCATTTTATAATAGTTTTTGGGAATAGCCACTGGTGTGAGAATGCATGGCTGTAGTGCTCCTATCGGGCGCATAACTTTATTAATGGCACGCAAATCCTGTAAAAGGCAACACTTGACTGATTTTTTCTTGCTAACAAAATAAGAGTATTCCATGGTGAGTTTGAGAGCTCTACATGGCCGGCTGCCAGCTGTTCCCGCACTAACATGGAGGGAGCCTACAATTTTTCTTGGGTAAGGGGCCACTGATCCACCCACACAGGAGTCTGAGTCTCCCAAATAATTTTATCTGCATGGGGTACAGAAGGATCAGGGACTGACACTAAAAATCCAAATACCCATATCCATATGTATCTGTTTTTGTATGGGTTGTATAGGCTCAACCAGTCCTTGTCTCAGTCTCCCTAGGCCTGTACCAGGGACAAAATTCATATGAAGCGTTTGATGAGTCACCATGGAATTTGGACTGGCAAGAATAACTTCCATTTGACTCATAATATCTCGGCCCCATATGTTAACAGGGAGGTCAGGAACAACGAAAGGAGTGACAGTTCCCTTATTACCCTCTTTATCAGTCCAGCTAAGAGCCCTAAAGGTGACCAGAGGATTTTTTGACTTTCCAATCCCTTTAAGGTCAGTCAAGAATGGGGTGAGTGGCCAACCTGATGGCCAGTATTTTTGAGAAATAATTGTGGCATCAGCTACAGTATCAAGAATTACTTGGAATTCCTTTTCTTCAATAAGTAATGTAAGGGTTGGTCTATTATGAGAAATGGGCTGAACCCAATACACATCAGAGGAGCCCAAGGATTCAGTCCCCCAGGGTAGGGTTTGGGTGGTGGAAGTGCCTCCTTAATCTAAGGGAAGGAGTATTAATTGTGTAAGTCTTGTTCCTGCTGGGATGGCCGCAACTCCATTAATAGCTGTGGCCAGCATTTTTATTTCTCCAGTAAAACCATTATCAATAATGTCAGGGAAGACATGAACACCTTGTAAGGTAGGAGAGGCTCTTCCAAGAATAAAGGAACACGTATGAGATGGAGGGGGACCCATAATTGCAGTAGGTAGTATCTGGCGCCCTTGCATTGAGTCTAATATTGTATCGGTGGTGGCACAGAGGTACAATCCTGTGCTGCCTGGGGTGGCTCCTTGGAGGGAGGCAATTGTGGAGAAGGATTTTGAGGTAGGTTGGGAGTTTGGGAGGGAAAAAACCTTATTGCCCCTGGGTTTGTCCTGGGGGAGGTCGGGGCAAGGGGTTGGCCCCACAGGGAGTTTCCTGAAAAGCGGCGAGAAATAGGCTGTCTGAGGGCATTTGTCTTAGATCTACACTCACTGGCCCAGTGACGACCTTTACCACATCTACGGCAAAGGGTAGCTGGGGGCGGTTTAGCCCGGGTTTGCAGAGATGCTATTCCTAGGCTTGGTTTGCCTGTCATACACTCACGTGCAAAATGGCCAGGTTGTTTACAAGTAAAGCAAGTACGTGAGCCAGAATTGTTAAAGGCCTTGGTAAAGGCAGCACCTAGGGCGAGACCAATGCCATGGGCTGCACCCACCACTGCACAGAGTTTAATAAAATCAGAAAGTTCCCCTTTATCCTTATGTGATCAAAAAACATCCTGACATGCCGGGTTGGCGTTTTCAAAGGCAAGATGTTTTACAAAGGTGCTTTCGCTTTTGCTTGGCCCAAGCAAGCATTCTGTGGCTAGGTTAAGCCAGGCAGAAAAAGTGGCTATAAGGCTCAGGTCCTTATCGAATTTTTGCCAGGGAAGTGGTAGCTTTATTGAGGGAGGCGTCTCCAAGCATGTAAGCCAGCCGTCCGAATCTGCGCCAAAAGTCCAGCAGGGAAATGCGCCTCTTTAGTGTTAGTGTCAAAAGGCGCATTGATCATTAGCTTAACATAAGTCCAGGATTTAGAGAAGGCCTTAGTAAAAATTTTTTTGAGCAGTTTCCCGACAGTGCTCTTTGAAATCTGCATTCAATAATAGGAAGTTTCAGGCACTGAGAATAGCTCGGGCTAAAATTTTCTCATCATTGGGAGTAAGCCATTGTGCGCTGTGGCTTTCTAACAAAGCCAACGTGTTGGGCCCAGTGGGGCCATAGTGAGCAAAAGCATTTTTAAGTTTTTCAAGAAAACACAGGCTTAATATTTTGTAGACACTCTGGGTTTCTTCCTGCCTAGCAGTGAACTCCTCATCCTCTGAGTCCTGATCTTCCTCTTGCCCTTCCCCCACTTGTCCCCCTTGATCAATTTTACCCCACGTCCTCCTCTTGATCCTCGTCTAAGTCTTTGTCCTCAGCTTGGGCAGGCTTATCTATCTGACTGGTGGTGACTGGGAAGGTGAGAACATGCCGATGGAGTGGCTTAGCCTTTGTATTAGACCACCTTAGGCCAGCTTGCATTGACTCCTTGCCTAAGACTAATGAGCAGAGCTCACAGTCAAGGGATCTTAATTCTTTTAGAAGTTGGATCTGTTCCCATGTATGTTGGAAGGACGCTCGCAAGGGAGCCAGGTTAGGCAAGGGAAGTGGGGAAAAATATCTGGCGGGGGGCAGTTGGCCCCTGAAGGGCCAGACCACAAAAGGCAGGAGGGATATAGGAGGAAGGTGGATGTGTAAGTCCTATAGACTGTGGCAGGGTCCTGAGAGGTGGCGGGTCTTCTGAATGGTAGCAAGCTGCTTCCTTCTCCAGGGTAGCCTCCACCCCACGGGTCAATGTGTCTCAGGGATTTCAAACTGGATAAAGGCAGTTGGTAACCATTGGAGCCTTATTTATTAGGGTGGGATTTTGAGGGTTACCAGAAAGATTCCCAGGGTCCTGGGGAGACTGAGATGGGCCTATATCTATACTAACTGATGGGCATGTGGTGGGGAGACGAGAGGTCTTTGCATAGCATCTTCCCCAATCCTGACAAATTTTAAGGTACCATTGTCAAAGGGTGAACTTTTAAGAATTTCATTAATTAATTAAGGTGGAAACAGGCACTTTTTCTGGGCCAATGGATTCATAATAATCTATTAAACAGTCTTCTAGTCCAAGCCATTTTTTATCATCAATGGTCCCTTCAAGGGGAAACCATGGACACAATTCTCCTATGTATGAAAAGAATAATTTTAAGTCTTTTTCTTGACAGGTGCCCCCCATTTCTTGAAGGACTCCTTGAGGGCTGACAAAAACAAATCATGTGATACCCTGGCTGAGATTCCCAGGGCTCTGTGGAAAGTCACGCTGGGCCTAGTTCTCAGTTTCCAAGGGTGACTCTCATGCGTGGCCTCCTCAAATCCCAACACAATTCATGCCAAAACTTTTGTGAGATTAGTTCCAGAACTCAATCTCTAAGGGAAATCACACCAAAGTTTGAGCCCAGGTGGACCCAGTCATCTCTTCCAACCACCAAACAAATGACCACAAGAGAAACTAAAACATTCCCACATGACCATCATCCGCTGACATATAGACACTCATAATAACCTCTGGCTGGAGGTTTCCATGAGGGGCGAAGCACAAGACCGTGTCCAAAATAATCTCCCTTATGCCTCATTTGCCTAAAGTCAGGGTGGCCTGGAAACCTTCCCTGAGAACCAAGAGTGATCAAATAGGCCTGCCTTTAAAACTGCTCTGCTTCTCCATTTTGAGGCTTACTGACTATTGGGAATAGATTCTGTGTGTGAATTGGAGTCATGAGAAAATCCAAGCACTTATGCCCTAGCATTTGCAGGGCTTTGAAGAACTCATTTGACCCAAAGAATATCTATTGTCACTTGGTAGAATTCAGGATCTTACAGAGGAAGGCAAGAGACTTCATCCACATTGACTCTTCTTTTGGCAATTTTGATTTTTGATTCACACATGGAATCTTTCTGTAGATACATCAGTTGCTGAGCATCTAAGCCACAGACTCACACAGGGCCAAGGGTCTGATTTAGACACATCCCTTTCCATGAAATTAAGCAAAGAGCCACAGGTGATGCCCATTAATTTCCATTTGAAAACTGTTTTCTTCAGGCTTCACGAAGGGGTGGCCTGAGTCAACGACCTTCCTGACATTCATGGCAACAGAACAATAGGTAAGCAAAAGGCCCAAAGCAGGGTTTCTCCACTGAGACTTTCCTGGTCACACTGATATCTGAGTTTTCTGAGATGTTCCCATTCCCCTCAGCTATCCAGTACATGGACATGTGACAGAGCTTGGAGGTGGTACATATCTTGGACAAAAAACCATGAGCTAATTCTGGAGAGTGGACAGAATTCAGGAAGAAAATAGGAGCTTAGGGAGATAGTAGGTGTTGCCCATTCAAAAGGCAAGTCGCAGTCCATTCTTCAATTGTGCAGGATGAATTTTGGGAAGCTTTCTTCTAGACAGGATACATCCATTGATGCATTCTATTTTTTAATATCTACTACCATGGACACAGTAGCATAATAGACATAGAAACACTCGCCTTGTCAAACGACTTACAAGAAACAGTCCACTTTAAACCAAAAAAAAGCCTTTCCTACCTATTCTCAGAACATGAGACAAAACCACAAACTCACACCCACACACACAAAGGCACCTCTTTCCCTAAAGCAGGTCTGTGAGTATCCGGAGGGTCCTCTGACTGGTGAGTAATATTATGGTCCCCCGAAATGGCTTGTCATGTTTCAGATCTGGTCTTCTTGGCCACCCTGTGAAGTTATCAGGAGCCAGCGATAAACCCCTACCTTTTTTCTCAGGAAAGGCCCCTCTTCAGAGCTCTCCTGGCATTTTGCAATCCTCACAGCAGTAGGTACAAAGAAGAACTGACTCTGTGCTTGGTAGAACCAAACAAGTGAGCCCATTGGAACTGGGGCTGGGACTGGCTCTGGGTGCCTGGCTTCCTGGATCCCAAGTTTAGAGAGTTCCATCAAGAAGGAAGTGAGGTAGGTCACGTCCTTCAGGAACTGAATGAGGTCACTGCCTTGGCAACCACTTTGTCCTAACAGTTGCTTCCAAGGGTCCAATGAGATGGAGGCTGCCCCTAATTTCTGTGACATTTTCACAAGTTAGAATGGTATATCAACCATAGGAACCCGAACAGAGCTCTCCAAACTGGCGTGGTTTGGTCCATCTTCTCTTCATTAAGAAGACAGAGGCTGGTTCAGACACATCCCTTCATCCTCTATAAGATGTTTGTCATGAAAGATGACTTTTGCTCTCTCAGGTCTTTCATAACTGCCTACATCTTCTCAAGGGATCATTCTGCATGGACCTTTGAGGTTCTCAGCAGGTGGAAGATTCCCTACATTCCTGTATTATAAGACCAACTCTGTCCCTGCTCTTCTGTAAAGTTAGATTGAGGGAAAGTGTATGGTTAGGGTTAATAACATGTTAATTTTGGGGTAGGAAACATTTTGCGGAATGAATAATGGTATTGGGAACCTGCGATATTTACAAGAATATACAGTTGAAATATAAGTATGAAAACAAAAATCTAGGTAAGATTTGAAGTCCAGAAGGGCATTGGGAACTTGATTGGGATACTGAGCTTTGAAATATATTCTGCACAGATGTCTCAGATAAATCTATATAGAATTGCATAGGGCCTTGTAACTTGGATGATTGAATGTCGAAGAGAACATCCAGTCAAAAAGGAATAGTCGTTTGGATTAAGAACACAGTCTGTAGGTTACAGAAGAAGAATGAGTACAGGATTTGGACCAAAAGCTCTTTAACAATAGGGTCTCGATTAGAGAGTGAATGTCAATGTCAGCACATGTGAAGGGGCAGTCACAATTATGAACTGGGGTATATATGTAGAAAAGCAGATATCAATAGAGACATTAGGAAATGACACAAAGTATAAAGTGAGTGATAGGATTAGACATTTTCAACACAGTTGAGGTTGAATATATGATCTTAGGAAGAAACAAATATGTAATCACATATAGGATTGACTTTTGAGAGCATTAGGCAACCTGGACATGGATATTTTTAGTAATCCATGTTTACTTTCCATTAAGGCTTCGGTACAATCATAACTTTGCATTTTGTGTTCAGAATATTACTGTGATAAAATATATATATAGATCAGGTGACATGAGTATTTCTTCCAACATTTCTGGGAGCAATATTTTGAAGACTTATTAATCATTATTGGGTGTACAAAGGGGTGTACCCTGTGTCTATGAATATACAGATAATGCATTAAGAGACCATACTTGTAATAAATTATATAACTGGTTCCACTTAAAATAATGGATTGAATTGATATCTGAAAATATATAAGAAATCATATTTTGATATACTGTCATTCATTTCAACCAGTTATACATCTAATGGTACTATTATGGTTATCATTTATCATGAAGGGTGCGTGAGTTTTGCTTTAAAAATGATTATGGAAATCAAAAATAATGTGTTTGGAAAGAAGTCTCATGAAAAGACCTGTCAAGAAACCTCGAGGAATGCATGTGTTCTGAAGCAGGATTTGATTGAAAGTTAAACAAATGCCTATAAATTTGTGAACTTGTGGATTAAATATATTTCCTATGATGTGGATAAACTGAAGAAATAGTAATATACCAATGTTGAATACAAATGAAGGTCAAAATACACATCATGTCCCATAAGAATCTAATTGCATTGATATTAAACTGGGTGAGTTACTGTAGATATATTAGGATTTGAATGCACCATTCACTGAAGTTAGTTTTCAGTATTAGGAAACAAATATGAATTTCAGGTGGATGAATATTTCTGAGAATAATCTTGTGAAAAGTTGATTAGAAATCCACATAAATAAACGTGAATGAATTTAGGGAGTGTATAATAAGACTCATATATTTCATATTTTGAAAAATCTGGAGAATATATATATATATATATATATATATATATATATATATATATATATATATATATATATATATATATAACAAAACACACACACAGACATTAAAACCAGCAATATATATACCAAACGAAATTCATCAAGAAATATATATAATCCACAGATCCAAAAATATTCATTTTACTGTACATGGATTTATGTATAACGTTGTTCTACTAGGAAGCTCACCCATAGTTTGAATTTTCAGTTCCAAAAGTGTTTAAGAGGAGTGATCTCTTCTTACAATTTGTATCTGCCAAGTCAGACACCTCACAAGAATGTACATGTGATACAAGTTAGGATTCTATATGTGCATATAAAAACACATGTGCTTAATAGGCATCAGAGAAAGGGAGACAGAAATTCACATGTTTGTTAACTTTAAAACACATGGAGAGAGATCCAAAACGGCGGCGGGTGTGGAGAAATCAAGTCTCTGACCTCTTCAGCTGCGCGGGAATAGGGAATCATAAACTGTCTAAATGCTGTTTGCTCAAGATCACTAGATAATGCTGAGGTGACGTGAATCTGGGGCGAATAGTCTGGGCCCCTCAGAACACACACTGATCCTGGATCGGCTACATTCAACCTCCGGTTTGGCTGGTTCTCGTGACTCAGCACTAAGATCCCGCTGAAATAACTGGTCGGCCCTTCTGAGCTTACAGAGGTAAATGCCAACCAAGCCTTCAAAGGCAGTGGCCACAGGATTGAAACAGGGCTTGGGAGAGACAGTCAGGACCCACCCATTGCATTGGTCACCTGGCAAAGGGAAAGAACGGTCACCATTTGCATGGGATACCACCATAGCATAGAACTGACGTCACGGGCGCAGGAGATAACTTCATTGAAACCAGCGCTACAGGTTAATAATCCCCTAGCCATCTCTCTCCACACAGCAGGAAAACCTTAAGGGCCCCTCTCAGCTCTCCGGTTAGGGCCCCTCTCAGCTCTCCCATGAGCGCGATAGCTAGACCGAGGGAATCAGAAGTGGCGCAGGACTCACGGCGCAGAAATCCAGGCTACGGGTCCCTCCAGTGCTTACAACTGAGGTCTCTTGCTCCAGCTACTGGGGGCGTAACTCCCAGAGGGCAAGCAAATTTGCTGGGGGTTCTTAGCCCCAAGCTCTACAAACTTAGGGTCTGAGGGAGGGAAACAGGGAGAGTATGCCCAGGCGTTCATGGAAACAGGGCTCCCAGGAGCAGCAGACCTGGCGTGTAGCCAGTATTGTGGTGAGCGTCACATTCTCTTTAGTGACTTCCTCCTTTATTTTCTTATATCTTTCCTCCCAAGCATCAAATAAATTTATAAGAGTAAACAGTAACTCAGTAGTCAAACAGAACAAGAAGTAAAATGAGCAGCATAATAAAGCAAGGAAGAAAAGCAGTACAATCAAAGAAGGACAGCCTAAATATTCAGGAGGACCTAGAGTCATCAGAAAAATGGTCATATAAAGAACTCAAGGAATACCTTAGACAGATGGAATGGAACTTAAAGAGGATACGAGACAGCAAATCCAAACAGTGAAAGAACACATTGAATATGAATTTCATAAACAGATAAAATAAGAAGTTAAGCATCTTTATCCAGAGATAAAGATTATTTAAAAATCAAACAATAATTCTAGAAATGAAGGAAACCATAAACCAAATTAAAAACTCAATTGATAGTATCAGTAACAGAGTGGAGCAAGTAGAAGCCAGAATGTCAGATAATGAAGACAAAATATATCATCTTGAAAAGAGTCTAGCCAACAGAGAAAGGCTGGTAAAAAATCACGAGAAAAACATTCAAGAGATATGCGATAACATAAAAAAAAAAAAAACCTTACGAGTCATAGGGATAGAGGAGTGTACAGAGATTTAAACCAAGGGAATGAGTAACCTGCTGAATGAAATAATTACAGAAAACTTTCCAGAAATAAAAAAGGAAACGGATATAAAAATTGTAGATGCATAGAGGACACCGAGCAAACAAAATCACAGTAGACCAATGCCAAGACACATTGTTTGAAGATATCTAATATATAGAAGAAAGAGAAACTATTAAAAGCTACAAAAGAAAGGAGGGAGATTACATTCAGGGGTGAGCCAATAAGGTTAACAACAGATATTTTATCACAGATGATGAAAGCGAGAAGATCCTGGAACAATGTATTTCAAACACTGAAAGACAATGGAGGCCAACTAAGAATTATGTATCCAGAAAAATTAAGCTTCAGGTATGACAATGAAATAAAAATCTTTCATGTTAAGCAAAAGCAAAAAGAATTTGCAGCCAGAAAACCAGCATTGCAAACCGTCTTGAGCAAAACACTACATGAAGAAGAAATGAAAAACAACCACCAAAACCATCAGTGGGAAGTACCTCGGTAATGACAGAGGGCGGGGGGAAAGCTAATCATGGAGAAACAAACTTAATTAAAAAAAATAAATAATCAAACATGGCTGGCAGAACAAACCATACATCAATGGAAACTCTAAACGTTAATGGCTTAAACTCTCCAATAAAGCGACATAGGCTGGTAACTTGGATTAAAAAAACAAATCCAACAATATGTTGTCTCCAGGAGACACAGCTGAATGGAAAAGACATACACAGGCTGAAGGTGAAAGGTTGGGAAAAAATATTACATGCACATGTTCCTTTTAAGCAAGCAGGGGTGGCCATCCTAATATTGAATAAAATCGACTTCAAGACTAAGTTAATCAAAAGGGATAAGGAAGGACATTACATACTGTTGAAAGGAACCATTCACTAACAACACATAACAATTATCAATATTTATGCACCAAATAATGGTGCTGCGATGTTCATAAAACAAATTCTCCTCAAGTTCAAGAATCAAATAGACCACAACATATTTCAACACACCTCTCTCACCATTGGAAAGATCCTCCAAACAAAAGTTGAATAAAGAAACTATAGAACTCAATATCACAATCAACAACTTAGACTTAACTGACATATATAGAATATATGAACCTTCATCAAGTGGATATACTTTTCTCTCAGCAGCACATGGATCCTTCTCAAAAATAGAACATATATTATGCCATAGGGCAACCCTCAGTAAATATACAGGGGTAGAGATAATACCATGCATTTTATCTGACCATAATGGAATGAAACTGGAAACCAATGATAAAAGAAGGAAGGAAAAATCCTACATCACATGGAAAATGAACAATATGTTACTGAATGATCAATGGGTTACAGAAGACATAAAGGAAGAAATAAAAAATTCTTAGTGATAAAGGAAATACAGACACAACATATGGGAATCTATGGGACACAATGAAGGCAGTTTTAAGAGGGAAATTTATTGCCTGGAGGTCATTCCTCAAAAAAAGGAAAACCCAACAAATAAATGAGCTCACATTTCATCTCAAAGCCCTAGAAAAGGAAGAGCAAAACAACAGAAAATGTAGTAGAAGGCAAGAAATAATTAAAATCAGAGCAGAAATCAATGAAAGTGAAACAAAATAAACTATTGAAAAAATTAACAAAACTAAAAGTTGGTTCTTTGAAAAAATAAATAAGATCGACAGGTCCTTAGCCTAGGTAACGAATAAAACAAGAGACAGAACTCAAATTACTAACATACGGATGAAAAAGGCAATATCACAACAGATGCTACAGAAATACAAAGGAAAATTAGAAATTATTTGGAAAACCTATATTCCAATAAAATAGAAAATAGTGAAGACATCAATAAATTTCTTAAGTCATATGATTTGCCCAGACTGAGTCAGGAGGATACACACAATTTAAACATACCAATATCAATGGATGAAATAGAAGAAGCAATCAAATGACTACTAACCAAGAAAAGCCCAGGACCGGATGGGTATACAGCAGAGCTTTACAATGCCTTTAAAGAAGAATTAATACCAATACTTTTCAAGTTATTTCAGGAAATTGAAAAACAGGGAGCACTGCCAAATTCATTCTATGAGGCCAACATCACCCTGATTCCAAAACCAAAGACACCTCAAAGAAAGAAAACTACAGACCAATATCTCTGATGAACATAGATGCAAAAATCCTCAATAAAATTCTGCCAAATCGAATACAAAGGCACATCAAAACAATTGTGCACTATGATCAGGTAGGATTCATCCCTCGGATTATTCCCTGAAGACCTTAAAAGAGCATATTTCAGGGAAACTGCCACATTGATGTTCATAGCAGTAGAATTCACAATTGCTAGACTGAGGAACCAACCCAGATGCCCTACAATAGATGAATGGATAAAAAAATGTGGCATTTATACACCATTGAGTATTATGCAGAACTGAAAAATGAGAAAGTCATGGAATTTGCAGGGAAATGGATGGCACTAGTGCAGATTATGCTTAGTGAAGCTAGCCAATCCCTAAAAAAACAAATACCAATTGCCTTATTTGATATAACGAGAGTAAGTAAGAACAGAGCAGGGAGGAAGAGCAGGAAAAAAAGATTAACATTAAACAGAGACATGAGTTGGCGGGGAAGGGAGAGAAAAGGGAAATTGCATCGTAATGGAGGGAGACCCTCATTGTTACACAAAATTTCATATAAGAGGTTGTGAGGGAATGAGAAAATAAACAAGGAGAGAAATGAATTATAGTAGATGGGGTAGAGAGAAAAGATGGGAGAGGAGGGGAGAGGGGATAGTAGAGAATAAGAAAGGTAGCAGAATACAAAAGTTACTAATAGGGCATTATGTAAAATGTGGAGGTGTGACCGATGTGATTCTGCAATCCGTATTTGGGGTAAATATGGGAGTTCATAACCCACTTGAATCTAATGTATGCAATATGATATGTCAGGAGCTTTGTAATGTTTTGAACAACCAACTAAAAAATAAAATAAAATAAAATAATTGAAAAAAAAACACATGGAGAACTATTTCAACACAAATTGACTAGATTTATAACTCCTGCCTTATATAATGCAAAATGCAAGTCCAACTATATACCATACCTCCTCTGAAATGCTTGTAATTCTATTCTGTTTGGGTTGTTTTTCTCGATCATATGAGGATTAGTAGTCAGAGACTAGTAGGGTATTGGTTAGTGCCAGGGATTCAGTATTTCAAATGAAAAATTGGAAAATAAACCCAATATGTATGCAAATATGTGCTACACTAAAATTTTCCCACTCTCATCCAGAACAATGCCTTGACATTACCCTCGCCCCAAGTAATACATCATTAGAGGAGAAGAGTTAGAAAATATGGGAATAAATATCTGGAATGGAATATGCTCAAAAATTCACAACCTTGGAGGTGGTAGAGTAGTTTCCAAAATAAGTGACATGGTAAACACTCCACAAACATGGAGCTTTGCTGGCCTGAAGACTTCTTGAGGAACTGCCTCTGAGTTTGGGCACTTGAAATATATGTATTTTTCTGGAGCTTTAGCTTCCTTTGTAATGAGACCATCAAAGCTGGGTCTGCATCTATTTGACCTGGAGGACATGGTTTAATATTTTTCAATGAACATGAGGCGACAGTGCTGAATTCAATCTTTTTAGGTAAACTGTGGCCACTAGGGGCTAAGTCTCTCCCCGTGTGGACTGTGAAGCCATTTGGTCATCCTCCACATTTTATGGTGTTTCTTGCTGGTTCACTGGTAGTTTGGTATTTGCTTCACGAAATAGAAGGAGTTCAACTGAAACACAGTGCTGGAGGGAGTTCTGTCACGTGTAATGTGTCAGTGTCTGCAGGAGAATGCACCAACCAAGGTTCTATCCCTCATAGCTTGCCCCTTGACCATACCAACCTAATTCTGAACATTGCCCTGAAACATCTGTATATAACAAGATGCCATTACATATAAGGGTCTGCTGGCTGAACCATGTCAGCCACAAGATATTTGGAAGCCAATGGCAGATCCACATGGCCCCACCACAGATGCTCCATCACACACCTGCCCACCATGGCTATAGGCCCACTATTCAGCAGGCTCCAATTTACTGGCATCTCTGTTCTACACCATTTTCTTTAAACCCAGTCAACCAAGGCACTGTCTGGTATACTCGTAATCAGCAACAGGATATTCAAAGGTTCTCCAGTGCCACATGTTCATGAAAATTTAAAAAAATGTCATGGTATTTAATGAGCCATTTTTCAAGGATGATGTTGGAGGCAATGTGAGTTTCAATGCATTCAAGAAAACTTAAATGATGAGGATGCTCATTTCAATAAAAGGTTTGGAGAACTCTCAGAGGCAAGTCTTTCCAAAGCGTAGCCAAATGGTCACATGAAGCAAGGCACATTGAGGTCTACAATGTGAGGACCATGTGTGTTTTGACTCTCAACTATGGCTGCCAAGTCGTTCAGAATAAAATCATGTGATATCCTGGCTGAGATTCCCAGTGCTGTGTGGAAAGCAACCCTAGTCCTAGATCTCAGTTTCCAAGGGCCAATCTCATGCGTGGCCTCCTAAAATCCCAACACAATTCATGGCAATACTTCGCTGAGATCAGGTCCAGAACTCAGTCTCTAAGGGGAAATCACACCTGAGTTCAAGCCAAGCTGGACGTAGTCATCTCTTCCAATTGCCACACAAATGACCACAATTAAAACCAAAACACTCCCACGTGACCCTCATCTTTTTCCATTTAAACACTCATCATAACTTCTGGCTGGAGGTTTCCATGAGGGGCTCAGCAGAAGACAGTGTCCAAAATAATCTCCCTTGTCCCTCATTTGCCTAAATTCAGGGTGTCTGGGACACCCTTCCGGTGAACCAGGAGTGATCAAATAGGCCTGCCATTAATACTGCTCCGTTTCTCCAATTTGAGTCCTACTGACTGTGGGTTTTTGATTCTTTATGTGAATTGGAGTCATGAGAAAACACAAGCACCTATGGGCTACCCTCTGCAGGACTTTGAGGAACTCATTTGACCCAAAGGATCCCTATTCTCACTTGATGGAGGTCAGGAAACTTACAGAGGAAGGCGAGAGATTTCATTCACAAGGACTGCTCTCCTGGCCATTTTCGTTTTGGATGTACTCATGGAATCTTGCTTTAGGTACATCAGGTGCTGAGACTCTAAGCCTCAGCCTCACACAGGGCCAAGAGTATGAATAAGACACATCCTTTTCAAAGCAATTAAACAAAGAGCCACAGAGGATGCCCATTCATTTCCATTTGAAAACTGTTTTTTTCAGGCTTCACAAAGGACTTTGAGGAACTCATTTGACCCAAAGGATCCCTATTCTCACTTGATGGAGGTCAGGAAACTTATAGAGGAAGGCGAGAGATTTCATTCACAAGAACTGCTCTCCTGGCCATTTTCGTTTTGGATGTACTCATGGAATCTTGCTTTAGGTACATCAGGTGCTGAGACTCTAAGCCTCAGCCTCACACAGGGCCAAGAGTATGAATAAGACACATCCTTTTCAAAGCAATTAAACAAAGAGCCACAGAGGATGCCCATTCATTTCCATTTGAAAACTGTTTTTTTCAGGCTTCACAAAGGGGTGGCCTGAGGCAAAGACCTTCCTGACATTCAGGGCAACAGAACAATAGGTAATTAGAAGGCCCAAAGCAGAGTTTCTCCACTGAGACTTTCCTGGTCCCAGTGATTTCTGAGTTTTCTGAGATGCTTGCCATTCCCTTCAGCTATCCAGTACATGGCTATGTCACAGAGTTTGGAGGTGGTACATAACTTGCACACAAAACCATGAGCCTATTCTGGAGAGTAGCCAGAATTCAGGAAGAAAACAGGAACTTAGGAAGATAGCAGGTGTAGCCCATCGATAAGGCAAGCAGAGGTCCATTCATAAATTGGGCAGGATGAATGCTGGGAAGCTTTCTACTAGAAAGGACACATCCATTGATGCATTCTGTTTTCTAATGTCTACAACCCCGGACACAGTGGAATTCACAGATATAGAAACACTTGCCTTGTCAAAGGACTTACTAGAAAAGGTTCACTAAATAATAATAAAAAAAAAAAACCCGGCTTTCCTACCTATTCTCTGAACAAGGGAAAACCACAAACCTACACCAACACCCACAAAGGCACCTGCTTATCCCAAGTAATTCTGAGACTATCTGGAGTGTCCTCTGACTGGTGGGCCATAGTATGTTCCCTCAAAATGACATGTCCTCTCTCAGATCTGTTCTCCTTAGCCAACTCTGTGAAGTTGTCAGGAGCCAGCTGTGAGCAACTACCTTTTTTTTTCAGGAAAGGCCCCTTTTCAGAACTCTCTTGGCATTTTGCCATCCTCACCTCAGAAGGTACCAAGAAAGACTGATTCTGTCCTTGGTAAATCCAAACAAGTGAGAACACTGGGACTGGGACTGGGACTGGCTCTGGGTGCCTGCCTTTCTGGATCCAAAGTTCAGAGAGTTCCATCAACAAGGAAGTGAGGTGAGGTCACTTCCTTCAATAACTGAATGAGGTCACTACCTTGGCAACCTCTTTGTCCTAAAAGTTGCTTCCAAGGGTCCCATGAGATGCATGCTGCACCTACTACCTGTGAAAGTTTCACAAGTTAAAATGGTATAACAACCATAGGCACCAGGGAACAATTCTTCATACAGGCCTCATTTGGTCCATCTTCTCTACATTAAGAGGAGAGTGGCTGATTCAGACTCAACCCTTCATCCTGTCCAGTTTTTTTTGCCATGGAAGATAAATTTTGCTCTCTGAGGTTCTTCATAGATGCCTGCATCATCTCCAGGTTCATTTCTACATGGAACTTTGAGGTTCTCAGCAGGTGAAAAATCCCCTACATTCCTGTATTGTAAGACCAACTCTGTGCCTGCTCTTCTGTAAAGTTAGATTGAGGGAAGAGGGTATGGTTCGGATTAATAACATGTTTGATTTGTGTTAGGAATTACTCTGCTGGATGAGTATTGGGAACCTGCCATATTTATAAGAATATAGAGGTCAAATATTGTTAGGGTCGGGTGCGCATAGGAAAAAGAGACCACCAAGAGACTGTATCATGCAACAACAAAGGCTTTATTGTAGGCCCAGCATCTTGGGGCTCAGAGCTCACTTGAATAGAGCAGAGAGCTCCGAGAAAAGCTTAAGCAGAGCTTATATAATTTCCTTGGAGAAGACAGGGTTTAGAAGTTTATTGATGGGTCAGGGCGAGTGGGTCATTTGCTTTCAACCGGGTGACTGAGTACATTCTGCAGTTTGAAAGTTGGAGACAGCACACTCTGAGAACAAGATTAGCAAACCGTTCTCATGATTTCAACAGTGTTATGTTAAGCATACAGAAAAACAGAAAGTGACAAGTACCTATTTTATCAACCTTACATTCCCCACTTCTTCTTCTGGTTACTTTTAATCATAAAAGTGATCATTGAGGGGTGTTACATTTTATGTCTGCTAGTGGTGTATATTGTTGTCGGATTACCATAAGTTTAACTTGTCCAATTTGAGCTTGGAGAAAGGAAACTACATAGTTGAGCCAACAGGGTCCTACAGTTCGCAATAATATGAAGATAATTAATCGACCGGCCAGGGCTGATGAAAGCCTAGTTAACCAGAGGGACTGTGTGAACAAAGACTTAAACCACCCTTTTTGGGCCTCTCTCTCTCATTGACGCTCTTCAAGGCGTTTTCTTAATTTCCTCATAGATTCTTTTACCACTCCAGTATGGTCAGCATAAAAACAACATTCTTCCCTCAAGGCAGCACAAAGTCCCCCTTCTCTCATGAAGAGGAGGTTTTAACCCTCGCCTGTTCTGTAAAACAACTTCAGAGAGAGAGGTTAAAGATTCCGGTAAAGCTGTGATGGAGGTTTCATTATCTTTAAGTTTTGGTCTATTACTGCTTCTAATTGGATCATTTGTTGTTTCCCATGGACTAGGGCAGTGGTTCCTGTGCCCACTCCTGCAGCAACTCCTATTCCTAATAGGATGGCTAAAGTGAGAGATACAGGTTCCCAGTGGAACTGGGTTGTATGCCCTCCTATTTGATCTTTAAATGAAACTGCGTCTTCATAGAGCACTCTGGGAAACATCTGTACCATTGCATAATTAATCACATCTATTGACCATTTCATGAAAACATAAATAATGTTTAAGTATATAGAATCTTTCTGTTGTAGGGACGGAGAAGGCAAGGCACCTAAGATAGCACCAAAGACAGGGAAAAGTCTTATTTGGTTGCAAACGGATGTAGAGGGCATTGCTTCTGTTGTAATCAATTAATCCCCTGAACCCCAAGTTTAGGTAGTTTCAGAATTTGTACCCAACATGTAAGGGAAGGGGCTCATAAGTTCACAGTCTGCAGAAGTTCACAAAAAGCAGTTTTTGTTTCTGTTATTTTTTTCCTCGGTTCTGGGCAAGTTAACTTTTCAAGGACACCTGAAAGGGGGAGAGCTTTTTTTTCTCTTTTTTTTTTTCTCCCTGCCAGTTGTTACCATGGAGCCTAGTTGGCAACTTCTTTATCTTAAAATTGTAGCCATCTCTGTGAAGCCCCTACTCAAGGCCAGAGGCCTTGTTCAGATATTTTGTGAAAAACTAGTAAGGGTGTGACTAGCTCAGGAGTGCTGACTTTTTTAGCCAGTTGCCAAGTAGACCAGGGCAACACGAAAAGAGGAAGTTTATCTACAATGAACTCTTTTATAGGGACTCTTGGTGAAAATCCTAAAGTCAGCCATGGTGAAGACTTCTGGAGAAGGTCATTTAAGACTTTTCTGTGGGCATGGTACAGAGCGGGAAGACGTGGAAGGCAAGGCTGAGAGCAGCTCCATGGATCTGAGAATGAGGAAGGAGATATGTAAAAGAATATTGGGAAAGGGGTTTGGGATTTTCCTAGAAACAAAAACGTGAGCAGTAGAACAGGTAGAGCAGAGGGGATGGCGGGAGTGAGTATCCCAAAAAGCCTGTGAGGGACTTTGAATTCTTAGTCACCTGTTTTAAGTGATGACAAAGCAACTTTAAAGGCCATTTTAATTACATCTTGGATAGGGGTCTGAGGGCTCTTCTCAGCTGTTTTGAGCTTTGGGTTAGCTGGTAAGAGGACCTGGTGAGACCCATTGTGGGCACTGACAGGAGAAGAGAGGAGTGTGTGGGTGGAGGGGTACCTCAGTACCTGCTACCTCAGCAAGGGGGTCCTTCGGTTTTGGTTGTCTAATTGGTAATATGGCCAATGCTTTGTATTGAATTTGATGAGGAGTTTGGGGTCTACCAGGCACTCCCTGTATGCTAACATCCCCATGACTAACAGAAGAAGTCGGGTTTTCCCCCACACAGCTGTGACTGTTTGTGGCTTTGATAGTCTGCCGGGCAAACATAGTTATCTAGGCTAGCCAACCTGCATCTGTCTCGCCTGTCCCTACATCCATAATGTTTGTTTCCATTATCTATGATACAGAAGGGATTTAATGGAATTTTAGTGGGATCCGCTTTATCAGGGATATCCCAATAGGAAAAACCTATATCCAGCTGACAAATGTCTGGTTGTTGAGATTGCCAACAGGTCCCTAAGGGGGCTGTATGCGAATGGATTATTCAATGAGGATTTGTGATCAGCCATCGCTGCTGAATGAGCTGATGAGGGTTAGGACTACTGGTGGCCAAGAGGAGAGTCTATAGCCTTATCCACATGTCGAATACGCAAGTTGAAAGGGTTACCAGTCATTTCCAGTCTCCAGCAAGAGTCTGGACAGAGCGCAGGCTTGAGACTTGAGGCGTGGATCCAGGAAGTGATTCGGTCTACTTTTACTGCTGTAGGTGTTATAAGTAGCACCTGGTATGTTCCTTTCCAGGGGTGTTCCAGGGATGACACCTGACATTGTCTTATGTAGATGAAGTCTCTTACTCGATATCAATATGGTGTCCCCTCGTCCCCAGGTTGGTAGGCCATGGCCAACTGTTTTAACAGGTATTGCTGAGTTCTTTCAAGAGCTTTAAGTCTGTAAAGCAAGAGGGTGTGGAAAGGATCATTAGGTCTTATTGTTGGGGTTAGGTCCCTTACTGGAGGAGGGACACCATTGAGAATTTCACAGGTGGAGAGGTTACAGAAAGAAACAGAGGGTGTAGTTCTTCCATGAAACAGTGCATAAGGCAGGAGCATAGTCCAATCTTTTTATGCCGGTCTCTAAGCTTAATTTTGTTAACGTCTCTTTAATGGTTCTATTGATTTTTTCTACCTGTCCTGAGCTCTGTGGTCTATAAGCATAATGTAACTATCAAATAATCACCACAGTACTGGTTAACCCTTAACTTACCTGAGCCATGAACGCTGGTCCATTATCAGACCCTATTACCTTAGGCAGGCCATATCTTGGAAAAATATCTTTCAGGATCATCTTGACCACAATTTGCGCCATCATTTTTTGTTGTTGTTGTTGGGAAGGCTTCAATCCATCCTGAAAATGTATCTACAAAGACTAGGAGATATTTAAGACCATACCTTGCTGGCTTAACTTCAGTAAAGACCACTTTCGAGAATTGTCTTGGTCTGGTTCCTTGAAGGTGCTTTCCTACAGGAAGCTTGGAAGGGTAAGAATTAACCAATTGATGGACCCGACAGGCTATTGATACCCATTCAGTTATTTCTTTTCGCTGTGAGTTGGTTAGTGGAAAACTCTGTTCTTGATCCTTCAGGAATGCCTGAAGTTTCTTTGAACCAAGTTGAGTGAGTTGATGTACATTTTCTACTGACATTGTTAGAGCTGTGACTATAGAAGTTTTTACTGAAGGATTCAGAAATTCCACTTGGGGTCCTTCAGGGTTAAAAGTTATTTTGACCCAGAGCTTGGTGAGCACATCTCTACCCATCAATGGAGCCAGGCCTTCTGGGATTACTAGGAAGGATTGATGAATTTTTCCTTTCCTCAGGTGCATGGTCCTCCTAGTTTTCCAAGTCCAATATTTACTGCCTATAGCCCCTTGAACTACGGACCTTTGATTTGTTAGAGAACCCAATGAGGCCTGAAGGGCTGAGTATATTGCCCCTATATCTAATTCAAAGTTTACTAGGGTCCCCTCCACTTCAAAAGATATTTACTTTCACTGTGAGTTGGTTAGTGGAGTTGGTTAGACTCCATCCACAATGAGTGCTCTTTTGGCCATTTTGGTTTTGGATGCACACAAGGGATCTTTCTCTAGATCCATCAGGTGCTGAGAATCTAAGTCACTGCCTCACACGGCGCCAAAATGCTGATTCAGTCACATCCCTTTCCAAAGCAATTAATATAAGAACCACAGGTGATGTCCACTCATTTTCATTTGAAAACTGTTTTCTTCAGGCTTCATAAAGGGATGGCCTCAGTCAAACACCTTCCTGACATTCAGAACAATAGAACAATAGGAAAGCAAATGGACCAAAACAAGGTTTCTCCACTGAGACTTTCCTGGTCACACTGATATCTCCCATTCCCTTCAGCTGTCCAGTACATGGCCATTTCACAGAGCTTGGAGGTGGTACATATCTTGGACACAAAACCATGAGCCTATTCTGGAGAGTGACCAGAATTCAGAAAGAAAACAGGAACTTAAGAAGATAGTAGGTGTTGCCCATCCATTAGTCAAGACACAGTCCATTCATCAATTGGGCAAAATGAATCCTGGGAAGCTTTCTCCTAGATAGGAAACATCCATTGATGCACTCTCTTTTATAATGTCTACAACCACGAACACAGTGGGATACACAGACATGAAAACACTGGCCTTGTCAAACGACTAACCAAAAACAGTTCACACCAAACCAAATAAATCGCGTTTCCTACCTATTCTCAAAACATGAGACAAAACCACAAACCCACACCCACACCCACAAAGGCACCTTCTTCCCCCAAGAAGGTCTGTGACTCTCCGGAGTGTCCTCTGACTGGTGGGCCATACTATGTTCACTGGAAATGGCCTGTCCTATCTCACATGTGGTCTCCTTGGCCAACGCTGTGAAGTTGTCAGAAGCGAGCGGTGAGCCACTACTTGTTTCCTCAGGAAAGTCCCCTCTTCAGAGCTTTCCTGGCATTTGGCCATCCTCACATCAGTAGGTACCAAGAAAGACTGACTCTGTCCTTGGAAAATCCAAACAAGTGAGAACACTGGGACTGGGACTGGGACTGTCTCTGGGTGCCTGCATTGCTGGATCCCAAGCTCAGAGAGTTCCAAAACCAAGGAAGTGAGGTGAGGTCACTTCTTTCAGGAACTGAATGAAGTCACTGCCTTGGAAACCACTTTGTCCTAACAGTTGCTTCCTATGGTCCCTTGATATGGAGGCTGCCCCTACTTCCTGTGACACTTTCACAAGTTAGAATGGTATATAAACCATAGGCACCTGAAAAAAGCTCTCCACACAGGCCTGATTTGGTCCATCTTCTCTACATTAAGAAGAGAGAGGCTGATTCAGACACAAACATTTATCCTTATCAGGTTGTTTGCCATGGAAAAAGAATTTTGCTCTCTCAAGTCCTTCATAGCTGGATACATCTTCTCCAGGGATTATTTCTGCATGAACCGTTGAGTTTCTCAGCAGGTGGAAGATCCCCTACATTCCCGGATTGTAAGACCAACAATGTCGCTGCTCTTCTGCAACGTTACATTGAGGGAACAGTGTATGGTTAGTGTTAATAACAGGTTCGATTTGGGTCAGGAATCATTCTGCTGGATGAATTATGGTATTGGGAACCTGTGATATTTACAAGAATATATGGGTGAAATATAAGTATGAAAACAGAAATCTAGGTAAGATTTGAAGCCCAGAAGGGAATTGGGCCCTTGATTGGGATAGTTAGTTTTGAATTATGTTCTGCACACATACCTCAGATAAATCGATATAAAATGTCACAGGACCTTGTACCTTGGATGATTGAATGCCGAAGAGAACATCCAGTCAAAAAGGGACAGTAGTTAGGAATAGGAAGATAGTCGGTAGGTATGGAAAAAAGAGTGAGTATAGGATTTAGACCAAATTTTTATAGCAATAGGGTTTCAGTTAGAGAGTGAATGTCAATGTCAGCACATGTGAAGAATGAGTCACAATGATGAACTGGGGAAAATATGTAGGAAAGCAGATATCAATAGAGACATTACAAAATGACACAAAGTATAAAGTGAGTGATAGGATTAGACATTTTCAACAGGGTTGAATTTGAATATATAATCTTAGGAAGAAATAAATATGAATTCACCAATAGGATTGACATTTGAGATCATTAGGCAAATTGGACATGGATATTTTTAGTAACCCATGATCACATTCCATTTTGGCTTTAGTACAACCATAATTGTGAACTTTGCATTTTGTTTCCAGAATATTACTGTGATAAAATGTATATGTAGATCAGGTGACATGAGTATTTCTTCCACCATTTCTGGGAGCAATATTTTGAAGACGTATATAATAGTATTGGGGGTACAAATAGGTGCACAATGTGTCTATGAATAAAGAGATATTGCATGAATAGACTATACTTTGAATAAATAATACAACTGGTTCCATTTTAAATGATAGATTGAATTGATATCTGAAAACATATAAGAAATCTTATATTGATATACAATCATTCATTCTAACCAGTTATACATCCAATTGTAACAATGAGGTGATGGTTCATCATGAAGGGTGTGTGAGTTTTGCTTCAAAAGTGATAATGAAAAACGAAAATAATGCATTTGGAAACAAGTCTCATGAGAAGACCAGTCAAGAAACATGGAGGAATACATGTGTTCGGAATCAGGAAGTAATTGAACGTGAAACAAATGCCTATCAATTTGATAATTTGTGGATGAAATATATATCCTATGATGTGCATTAACTGAAGAAATAATAATGTACCAGTGTGGAATAAAAATAAATGTCAAAATACACATCATGTCCCATAGGAATGTACTTGCATTGATGTGAAACTGGGTCAGTTACTGTAGAAATATTTGAATTTGTATGCACGATTTACTGAAGATAGTTTTCAGTACTAGGTAACAAATATGTATTTCAGGTGGATGAGTATTTCTGAGAGTAATCCTGTGAAAAGTTGTTTATAAATCCACATCTATGAATATGAATGCATTTAGGGAGTGTATAATGAGACACATATATTTCATATTTTGAAAAATCTTCAGAGTGTATATACATACACACACCCACACACACACACACAGACACATAGACATTTAAAAGTAGCAATAAATATGCAAATCGAAATTCATCATGAAATATATATTATCCACAGATCAAAAAATATTCATTTTACTGAATATGGATTAATGTATAATGTTGTTTAACTAGGAAGGGGACAGTGTATGGTTAGGGTTAAAAAAAGGTTCGATTTGGGTTAGGAATCATTCTGCGGGATGAATAATGGTATTGGGAACCTGGGATATTTACAAGAAAGTATAAGTGAAATATAAGAATGAAAACAGAAATCTAGGTAAGATTTGAAGCCCAGAAGAGCATTGGGTCCTTGATTGGGATACTTAGCTTTGAATTATGTTCTTCAGAGATGTCTCAGGTAAATCGATGTACAATGGCAAGGGCCTTGTACCTGGATGATGGAATGTCGATGAGAACTTCAAGTAAAAAAAGATAGTCGGTATTATTAGAAAGATATTCGGTAGGTTTTGAAAGAAGAGTGAGTATAGGATTCGGACCAAAAGTTCTTTAGCAATAGGGTTTCAGGTATACAGTTAATGTAAATGTGAGCACATATGAAGAGTCAGTCACAATAATGAACTGAGGAAAATATGTAGGAAACAGATATCAATAGAGACATTAGGAAATCAGGCAAATTATAAAGTGATTGATAGGATTAGACATTTTCAGCAGTCTTGAGGTTGAATATATAATCTTAGGAAGAAACAAATATGTATTCACCAATAAGATTGACATTTGAGAGCATTAGGCATCCTAGACATGGATGTTTTTAGTAATGCATGCTCACTTTCCATTAAGGCTTTGGTACAATCATAAGTTTGACCTTGCTTTTTGTGTCCAGAATATTACTGTGATAAAATGTATATGTAGATCAGATGACATGAGTATTTATTCCACCATTTCTGGGAGCAATATTGTGAAGACGAATAAATTAATATTGGGGTTACAAACAGGTGTACCCTGTGTCTAGGAATATAGAGATAATGCATGAATTGACCATACTATGATTGAAGAATATAACTTTTTCCAAATTTCAATAATGGATTGAATTGATATATGAAAATATACAGGAAATCTTATACTGATAAACAATAATTCATTGAAACCAGTTATACATCAAATTTTAATATTAGGTTTATGGTTTATCGTGATGAGTGTGTGAGTTTAGTTTCAATATTGATTTTGGAAATCCAAAATAATGTGTTTGGAAAGAAGTCTTATGAAAATACCAGACAAGAAAACTGGTGGACTACATACGTTTTGAAGCAGGAAGCTTTTGAATGTGAAACAAATTCCTATAAATTTGTGAACTTGTGGATGAAATATATATTGTATGATGTGCATATACAGAAGAAATTATAATCTACCAGTGTTGTAAAAAATTAACGTCAAAATACACATCATGTCCCATAGGAATCCACATGCATTGATGTTAAACTAGGTCAGTTACTGTACAAATATTAGGATTTGAATGCAACATTAACTGAAGTTAGTTTTCCTTACTAGGAAAAGAATATGTATTTCAGGTGGATGAATATTTCTGAAAATAATCTTGTGAAATGTTGATTATAAATCCACATACATGAACATGAATGAATTCAGGGAGTGAATATAAGACACATATATTTTATATTTTGAAAAATCTGGAGAGTATATATATATATATATATATATATATATATATATATATATATTCATATACACACAAAAAACACACACAGACATTAAAAAGTAGCAATATATATGCCAATCGAAATTCATCATTAAATATATATCATCAACAGTTGCAAACATATTTATTTTAGGAAACAAGATTTATGTATAATGATTTTCAACTGGGAAGCTCACCCATAGTTTGAAATTTCAGTTCCAACAGCGTTTTGGAGGAGTGATCTCTTCTCACAATTTGTATCTTCCAAGTCAGCCATCTCAAAAGTACGTATGTGTGATACCAGGTAGTATTCTATATATGCATATAAAATTACATGTGCTGAATTGGCTACAGAGAAAGGGAGATAGGAATTCACACATTTGTTAACATTAAAAACACATGGAGAACTATTTCAACAGAAAATTTACTAGATTTATAACTCCAACCCTTTATCTTGCAAAAGACAAGTCCAGCTATACACCATGCCTCCTCTGAAATGTTTGTATTTCTATTCTGTTTGGGTTATTTTTCTCCTTCATAATGGTTTAGTAGTCATAGTCTAGTCGGCTTTTGGTTAGTGTCAGGGAATCAGTTTTTCGAATGGAAAATTAGATAATGAATCCAATGTGTATGCAAATATGTGCTACACAAAATTCTTCCCACTCTCATCCAGAACAATGCCTTCACATTACTTTGGCGCCAAGTAAGACACAATTAGAGGAGAAGAGTTAGAAAATCTGTGAATACATATCAGGAATGCAAAATCCTCAGGAGTTCACAACCTTGGAGTTGGTAGGGTAGTTTCCGAAAGTAAGGGACAGTGTTGATAGATCCAACCTGATCTATTATTAAAATTGGGAGCCATCTTGCCACAAAGCCATGAAACGATAATTTTGGCTTTACTATAAATTACTGCAAATTCTGAACCTGCTTGGAATGCCTACCAGTGCCTTGAATTCACCCATGCCTTGCTCTCTTACAAGATAGCAGCACGATCTGAAACTTTAGTGACACCTAGTTAACATTTTCTTTCCCTGGCAAGACAACGAGTCTCTGAGGCTCTAATTGTCCTCATAATTTCTGATGTTGGGGCCAGCAAAAAAAAAAAAAAATGTAAACTACCATTAGTGTGATGCTTGTCAAAGTTCTGTTATCTGTAACCCCCCTTATGTGTATCTTTCTGGGCTATATTGCTGGGCTGTAGGAAAGATGAGATTTCTGTCTTGTTCCCGCCGTTTTGGGAGGGAGAGGCAGCCTGGCCAGTAGAAATAATAAGCTTCCCTTTATTTGATTTTAATTGGAGTCAGTGGTCTTTTCTTGAATCCTGGTCTAACATTTTGGAGTTCCCCAGTGAGATGACCCTGCCCTACCAGATCACAAGACCAGACTGATGGAAATTCTGAAGCTGGCCTTCCCTCCAAGGCTCTAGGCTTGAGAGATACTCTAGGTGGTGCACAACTTAAGACGTTCCAAGGACTTCGGTTGAGCCTTTGGTCCCGGGAGCACTGCATTGAACCACTGCACTAAAACTATTAGCAATCGCCTGGTGAAGGAGGCCTCCATAGGTAAGTGGCGCCTATATAACATCTGATATCCGGTTAAAGGAGATCTCTTCTGATGACAGAGAGGTGGCCTGGGAAGGCTCACTTATACTCGTCTCCGGGACAGTAAAGAGAATCGTTCTGTCCTCTGTTCTGTTCTGTAGGGAATTGCTATGGAAGGGTAGAGAGGTGCCGACGGGCATGCACTTGCTCCTACCCTAGACCTTTAGCAAGATGTTGCATTGTTCCTCTGTTTTTCTGTTTCGACGCCGGGTTTCTTTTTTTATGTGTGTTTTGTTCTGTGTTCTATATGTTTTTTGCTTGTTTGTTATTGTGCGTTTTGTTGTGTGATTTCTGTGGTAAAAACCAAAGGATATTGAATGTGAAAATGGGTAATAAAGCAAGTAAGCCTGACACCCCTTTGGACTCTGTTTTAAGAAAGTGCGATGAACTTTACCCCCCTTTGTTAAGCAGAATGAGAGAAGCCCCTAGCTGGCTGCCTGGAGCACACACACTGCCGAGGGCAATGCCTGCTGGGGACCTAAGAACTGAGTATCTCCCAGGGTAACAGGTGAAACTACTTTAAAACCCCTAGTCCCTCCATATCAAGAGAGTCACAAATTTGGGCAAAGTCCCCTGTGTTTCTACTTTGTTAGCAGAAAAATAAACCTCCCTTTTCCTTTTTCTCAAAACCCTGTCCTCATTATTATTTTGGCATTAATTGGCTTCAAGGTCAGTAACTGATCTTTAAGTTACAAATTTTGATAAACCCCCTCCCCAGAACTTTTTTAGAGCTCACTGCTGAAATGTTAGGAGATGGAGTGTGCATGGGGTGGTACCGAACCAGAGGAGTTAATTCTGTAAGTAAAAGGAGGGACTGAGGGACTCCCAGCAGCTGCCAAAGTCCTATTGCTTCAGGGAATTCCCTCCTTCTTTCCCTGCACTGTAAGGATTACGCCACCTCTGTCTTCTTTAAAAAGAGAAAAATAAAAAGGGGACACTTAATGCAGTAAATTCACCATGTAGATCCTTGATTTTACATTTCAGGTTGCCCCTCTGTGAAAACATCTGTTTCCCTTGTGGGGACATCTATGGTGCCACTGGTGTAGGAGATCGTTCTCTTATCTGCTCTGTTTTAAAGGTTTCTGTCTGTCAAACATAGTCTGGATCTCCTTTCTGTCTGTCTTGTGTCTTGGTTTCTGGCCCTTTAAGACATATGCAATAATGTTTTGATATTATAAATTCTTTCTTGGGAATGATCTTAGCTGAATGTGTGTCTAAAGGATGATGTTTTATTGTAACAATCTGTTATCTGAATGGTTTTTGAATCATTGAACAATCTTGCAGTTAAAAGTCGAATTTAGGTAATTGTTTAGTTTATGATTTCAGATAATTCATGCCAGAGAAATTAAATACTTAGGATGGAAAACTAAAGAACTCTACTTCCAAGATGGCAAGTAACTTCCCAATCATTCAGTCTTTTTTTCACCAATTTTGAATTGGGTAGCCTGGGAAAATGTCACTGTGTGTACCAGTGCATTAATTTGGACAAGGATAGTAAATCATAGTATGATATCTGTTGAAAAAACAAGATGTAAAGATATAACATTTTGTGAATTGTATCTTAAACTTGTATCATAATTTTCAACATCTTAAATTGAAAGTTATGGTTAAAATGCCTAAGCCTGAGGTGTCTGCTCAGAATAGCAGTTTTTTCCAGCTCTTTCCAAACCTCAGCCAGGACTTATGTTGAAATGCAAATGAAAGAAGCCTGCAAGCTCAGTATGAGACTGATCTGAAGCCTAAGGAGGAAAAAAAATGTAAATTGTATGGTATCTACTAATTACTGGCCAGTCATTTTTTCTGGGACTCATATTTTTTGTCTTAGATTCTATATATTTTTTGAGCTCATGATTTTAATCCTACAGACCTAGGTTAATGTTTTTCTGAGCAGTTCTCTCTTTGACCAACTGTGGAGTTTTTGAAACATTGCAATGGAGATTTCACCTGTGAAAAGCTACAATGCCTTTACTATTATTATGTGTGCACACTTTTTTATGTTTTGTATATATATATATATATATATATATATATATATATATATATATATATATATACATATGTACTTATATCATATGTATGATACACAAATTAACATATATAAGAAGCGTTCATAAAATAATGCGCTCATAAAAACAAATTTTAAAAAGTGTATCCAAAGTTCTTTAATTCACGTGATTTAAATGTTTCAATTTAAATTGGATAAACAGATAAATATAAATGTCTTTAAATTTAAGCTTACAAGTTTTTCTAGGTGTTCAAAAATCTAATAAAATATTAATGTCTACAAAAGTTCTAATATGGCTTTGTTCTAGGACTTTTCCTTCAACAACAAAAAATGGTTTACAGTGTTCAATACATTTGTCTAATATTTTAATAAATAAGAAATTTCATATGGGATTACTCATTCATGAGTACTTTTGTTTGATATCTGATTGATTTACTAAGGTCTGTATAAGTTTGTACTAAAGTGTGTATAAGATTGTAAAAATCAGTCATGTGTTAAAGAGACAACAATTTCTGAAAACATAAGTTTACCCGTAACATTGTGCTTATTAAGTTTTATTTTTTCTAGAGCTAGCAACCATAAAAGTTAAACAACTGATTAAATAAGAACTGTTATTTTAGAGCACTGTACTGCCAATTCTTTAAAAGCTAAACTTGGTTAATGTAGAAACATCAATGTAATTGTGATGCTATCAATGTGCTCATATCTTCCAGGTATACAAATTTGTAAGCTAGAAACTTGAAGAGAACATTATATCAAGCAGGTGTTCTGAAGTTATATGGTAAAGAAAATGTATTAGGGATTTATTTACCTGTTATCAATAAGATATGTAAACGTTTCATGTTACTTTTTACACTGGGGAACAATTTAAATGTATTTTTAAGTTATTGAGAGCATAATCTATGTAAAGGTTAAAAACTTTCAGCCTTTCTTTAATTCATGTTTTAAATGTGATATCATATGATGTTAGCTAATGTTCATGTGACCTCAAACAATTTATGTAAACTTTGTAAAATAATATTTAAAAAAATAAAGATCAGCTTTAGAACTAAAACACTTAAGATTCATAAAGAGCCCTGCCTTCCCTGAGATTAGGCTCTGTCTCCCATCTTACTACATGTGAGAATGACTACGAAAGCAGTAGGTCAGATTTTATTTCATTTAAAGTTATGTTCAAAAGTTTCTTTTTTTTTCTGCCAAGATCACCTGGATCTCAAACAGGGGATAAAATGTATAACTCAGCTAAAAAATTAAGGGTAGCTATTACACCAACTAAGTATTTTCACTCTTGTGAAAAATTTTTATTTTGTAATTTCCTTATAAATGATCTAAAGATTCCCTGTTAGTGTTTTACAGAAGTGTGGCTTTAAAACATAACATGGGTTCAGTTAAGATAATAAGTCATCACCTACAAGACAGACAGAATGATACAGATCCCAATTCATAAAAAGATAAATAATTATAAAGTTATAGACACTAAAGCCCAGTACTTGTAATATAAGGTTGTTAAAATTTTTTGCTGGATGTTTAACATTAGGATTTAAAGTTAAAGTTAAATGAAAATGGCCAAAAATCCCAATATTTGGCTCTTGCCCTCTGAGTCAGTCTGAATTCAGGGAACAGGGGACTTCTCTAAAGAGCTTTGCAACTCTGGGCCACATAACCTCCCTATCAGGGAGATTAATGAGACCACTGGAGAACAGAAAGACAATCAGTGCATTTGTTATGAAGATGAAAGTCATCAGAGAAGGGAGACATCACTGATGCTTCCGAGGGAAGCCACATTGTCAAGCAAGACCTGTACCCACCTAGCGAAAATGGCATTATCAGAACTGAGAAGCTGCTCTCAAGTTTCCCAAGGAATGACTCCCATAAAAGCTCAGCTGACTGTTAACCATAGATAGAAACAAAAGTCAGTTTGACTGCTTCATCTTAAACACTTAGCAAAGACAGTTAAACCAAAATACAGGTATTCCTGGGCATTTAAATTATTAATAATAATTATTATTATAATAATAATATTTTAAGGTATACACTTCAGTTAGACTCCCAATATAAGTAAGACTGGAGGCTACAAAGAAAGATTCTCAGACAGGAATGCCTGATAATTATATAAAGAGACTATCAAGAGAAGGTGCCAGAGGCAGAAGTTTTTAGTATAAGACTTACCGATATTCCTAACCTACACAGGTAGTCTTGGTGTTTGCTAGTACAATTATCCAGCCCTGAGTAACAGAAATAAAGGTTTCTCTATTAGACACAGAGGTCATACTAGTAAAAGGATTTTGCAAGATCAGATGACATTAAATTATTACACTGTATCTTATGGGGAGGGATAACTGTAACACTAAAATTAAAAGGTTAAGTTGAGAGTCCTGATAACTGGGGATACTAAAGCCTGGTGAGGGAACTTGTATACAGCGATATGTTCCAACTGCTGCAACATTTATTCAGTACTCATAGTTTTTTTTCTCTCATAGTGAAACAAAAACTTTCAGGGCAGCAGTAAAATAGGTAATCAAATGGCCCAAAGCAGGGTTTCTCCACTGAGACTTTCATGGTAACACTGATATCTGACTTTTCTGACATGGTCGTCATTCCCTTCAGCTATCTAGTACATGACCATGTCACAGAGATTGTAGGTGGTTCATATCTTGGACACAAAAGCTTGAGCCTATTCTGGAGAGTGGCCAGAATTCAGGAAGAAAACAGGAAATTTGGACGATAGCACGTGTTGCCCATCGATAAGGCAAGCAGCAGTCCATTCATAAATTGGGAAGGATGAATGCTGGGAAGCTTTCTACTAGACAGGACACATCCACTGATGCATTCTCTTTTGTAATGTCTACAACCACGGACACAGTGGGATACACAGACATAGAAACACTCGCCTTGCCAAATGACTAACTAAAACAGTTTAATCCAAACAAAATAAACCGCCTTTCCTACCTATTCTCATAACATGAGACAAAACCACAAAACCACACCCACACCCACAAAGGCACCTCCATCCCCCAAGTAGGTCTGTGACTCTCTGGAGTGTCCTCTGACTGGTGGGCCATACTATGTTTACCAGAAATGGCCTGTCATATCTCAGATTTGGTCTCTTTGGATAACTCTGTGAAGTTGTCAGAAGCGAGTGTTGAGCCACTACCTGCTTTCTCAGGAAAGGCTCCTCTTCAGAGCTTTCCTGGCATTTGGCCATCCTCACATCAGTAGGTACCAAGAAAGACTGACTCTGTCCTTGGTAAATCCAAACAAGTGAGACCACTGGGAATGGGACTCGAACTGGGTCTTGGTGCCTGGCTTCCTGGATGCCTAGTTCAGAGAGTTCCATCAACAAGGAAGTGAGGTGAGGACATGTTCTTCCTGAACTAAATGAGGTCACTGCCTTGACAACCACTTTGTCGTAACAGTTGCTTCCATGGCTTCCATGAGATGGAGGATGTCCCTACTTCATGTGACATCTTCACAAGTTAGAATGGTATATCAAACATAGGCACCCCGGAACAGCTCTCCACACAGGCCTGGTTTTATCCATCTTCTCTACATTAAGAAGAGACAGAATGATTCAGACTCAACCCTTCATCCTGACCAGGTTGTTTTCCATGGAAGACGACATTTGCTCTCTCAGGTCCTTCATAGCTGCCTACATCTTCTCCAGGGATCATATCTGCATGGACCTTTGAGCTTCTTAGCAGGTGTAAGATCTCCTATATTCCAGTATTTTAAGACCACCTCTGACCCTGCTCTTCTGTAATGTAAGACTGAGGGAACAGTGTATGGTTAGGGTTAATCACAGATTCGATTTCAGTTAGGAATCATTCTGCAGGATGAATAAAGGTATTGGGAACCTCCAATATTTACAACAATATATAGGTGAAATATAATTATGAAAACAGAAATCTAAGTAAGATTTGAAGCCCAGAAGTACATTGGGCTCTTGATTGGTATACTTAGCACTAAATTACGTCCTGCACAGGTGTCTCAGATAAATTGATGTACAATGGCATAGGAACTTTTACCTGAATGATTGAATGTAGAAGAGAACATTCAGTCAAAAAGTGATAGAAGTTAGTATTAGGAAGATAGTTGGTTGGTTTAGGAAAAAGAGGGAAAATAGGATTTGGAACAAATGATCTTTAGCAATAGGGTTTCGGTTTGAGAGTTAATGTAAGTGTCACCACATGTGAAGATTTACTCACAATAATGAACAGGGGAAAATATTTTGTAGGAAAGAAGATATCAATGGAGACTTTACAAAATCAGGTAAAGTATAAAGTGAGTGACAGGATTAGAATTTTTCAACAGGGTTGAGTTTGAATATGTAATCTTTGGAAGAAAAAAATATGTACTCACAATTAGGATTTTCATTTGAGAGTATTAGGCAACCTGGATATGGATGTTTTTAGTAATCCATGTTCACATTCCATTTAGGTTTGCTACAATCATAAGAGTGACCTTTGCTTTTTGTGTCCTGAATATAACTGTGATAAAATGTATATGTAGATCAGGTGACATGAGTATTTCTTCCACCATTTCTGGGAGCAATACTTTGAAGACATATAAATTAGTATTGGGGGTACAATGAGGTGTACCCTGTGTCTATGAATATAGAGATAATGCATGAATAGAAGATACTGTGAATAAATAATATAACTGATTGCACTTTAAATAATGGATTGAATTGATATCTGAAAATATATTAGAAATCTTCTATTGATATACATTCATTCATTCCAACCAGTTGTACATCTAATGTTAAGATTAGGGTTATGGATTATCTTGAAGGGTGTGTGAGTTTTGCATCAAAAGTGATTATGGAAATCGAAAATAATGTGTTTGGAAAGAAGTCTCATGAAAAGACCCGTCAAGAAACCTGGAGGAATATATGTGTTCTGAAACAGGAAGTGATTGAAATTGAAATAAATACCTATAATTTGGCGAAATTGTGGATGAAATGTATATCCTATGATGTGCATAAACTGAAGAAATAGTAAAGTACCAGTGTTGAATAAAAATGAATGTCAAAACACACATTATATCCCATAGGAATCTACTTGCATTGATGTTAAACTGGGTGAGTTAGGATTTGTATGCACCATTCACTGAATTTACTTGTCAGTACTAGGAAACAATATGTATTTCGGGTGGATGAATATTTCTGAGAATAATCTTGTGAAATGTTGATTATAAATCCACATACATGAACATGAATGAATTTATAGAGTGTTTAATAAGACACATATATTTCATATTTTGAAAAATCTGGAGATTGTGTGTGTGTTTGTGTGTGTGTGTGTGTGTGTGTGTATATATATATATATATATATATATATATATATATATATATATATATGTATCACAGACATTAAAATGTAGCAATATATATGCCAATCGAAATTAATCTTGAATATATATCATCCACAGATCCAAATATATTTATTTTACTTAACATGGATTTATGTATAATGTTGTTTAACTAGGACATTCACCCATAGTTTGAATTTTAAGTTCCAACAGCGTTTAATAGGAGTGATCTCTGCTCACAATTTGTATCTGCCAAATCAACCATCTCAAAAGAATGTACATGTGATACCAGGTAAGGATCTATATGTGCATATAAAATTATGTATGCTGAATAGGCTACAGAGAAAGGGAGACTGGAACTCATAAATTTGTTTACTTAAGAAACGCATGGAGAACTATTTCAACAAAAAATTGACATGATTTATAACAGCTACACTTTATCATGCAAAAGGCAATTCCAACAGTATACCATGCCTCCTCTGAACTGCTTGAATTTCAATCTGTTTGGGTTATTTTTCTCCATCATATTAAGATTAGTAGTCAGAGTGTAGTAGGGTATGGGGTAATGTCATGGATTCAGCATTTCCAAAGGAAAATTGGAAAATTAATCCAATGTGTAGGCAAATATGTGCTACAAAAAATCCTCCCACACTCATCCAGAACAATGCATTGACATAACATTTACCCCACATAAGACACGATTAGAGGAGAAGAGTTTGAAAATCTGTGAATATATATCTGGAATGGAACATGCTCATGATTTCACAACCTTGGAGGTGGTAGAGGTGTTTCCAAAAGTAAGCGACAGTTTAAACACGCCTAAAACATGGAGCTCTGCTGGAATAAAGACTTCTTGACAAACAGTCTCTGAGTTTGGGCACATGAAATATATGTTGTTGTCAGGAGCTTTAGCTTCTTTTGTAGTGAGATCATCAAAGCTGGGTCTGCATCTATCTGACCTGGAGGACATGCTTTCTTATTTTCCAATGAACATGAGACAACAGAGCTGAATTCTCTCTTTGAAGGTAAACTGTGGCCACTGGGGACTAAGTGTCTCCCTCCCTGTGGACTCTGAAGCCATTTGGTCATCCTTCAATTTTTCTGGTGTTTATTGCTGCTGCACTGGGAGTTTGGTATTTGCTTCATGAAATACAAGGAGTTCAACTGGGACACAGTGCTCTAGGGAGTTCTGTCACATGTGGTGGGTCAGGGTCGGCAAGAGAATGCACCACCCAGGTTTCTATCCTATATAGCTTGCCCCATTGACAATAGCAACCTGATTCTGAACATTGCCCTGAATCCTCTCTATATAACAAGATGCCTTTACTTATAAGGGTCTTCTGATTGCACCATGTCAGTCACAAGCCATTTGGAAGCCAATGGCAGATCCACATGGCCCCACAACAGATATTTTATCACACTCCTGCCCAACACTGCTCTAGGTCTACTACTCAGCGGGCTATAACTTATTGGCATCTCTGTTCTACACCATTTTCATGAAACCCAGTCAATCAAGGCACTGTCTTGTACACTCATGATCAGCAACAGAAGACCCAAAAGTTCTCCAGTGCCACCTGTTCATGGGAATCTCAAAAATTTCATTTTATTATCTAGCCATTTTTTAAGGATGAAGTTGGAGGCACTGTGGGTTTCAATTCATTCAGGAACCATTAAAAGGTGAGAAAGCACATTTCAAAGAAAGCTCTGGAGAACTATCACAGGCAAGTCTTCCAAAAGAGTGGCCAAAAGGTCACATGAAGCCAGGCCCATTGAGGTCTACAATGTGAGGTCCATGTGTGTTTTGCCTCTCAAATCTAGCTGCCAAGTTTTTCAGAATAAAATCATGTGATATCCTGGCTGAGATTCCCAGTGATCTGTGGAAAGCATCCCTGGCCCTAGATCAGTTTGCAAGGGCAACTCTCATGCGTGGCCTCCTAAAATCCCAACACAATTCATGGCAATACTTCTCTGAGGGCAGTTCCACAACGCAGTCTCTAAGAAGAATTACACCAGAGATCAAGCCCAGGTGGACCCAGTCATCTCTTCCCACAGCCACACAAATGACCACAATTAAAACCAAAACACTTCCACATGGCCCTCATATGCTTCCATATAGACACTCATCATAAACACCGCTGGTCATTTCCATGAGGGGCACAGCCAAATACAGTGTCAAAAATAAGCTCCCTTGCCATTCATTTGCGTAAAGTCAGAGTGGCCTGTACACCCTTCCTGTGTAACAGGAGTGATCAAATAGGCCTGCCATTAATACTGCTCTGCTTCTCTAATGTGAGGCCTACTGACTGTCAGGTATAGATTCTTTATGTGATTTAGAGTCATGAGAAAACCCAAGCACCTCTGCAGGGCTTTGTAGAACTCATTTGACACAAAGGATCCCTATTCTCACTTGATGGTGGTCAGGAATCTAACAGAGGAAGGCAAGAGACTTCATACACAATGACTGATCTTTTTGCCATTTTGGTTTTGGATGCACATATCGAATCTTTATTTAGATCCATCAGGTGCTGAGAATAAAAACCACAGCCTCACTCAGGGCAAAGAGGCTGATTCAGACACATCCTTTTCCAAAGCATTTAAGCAAATAGACACAGGTGATGCCCATTCATTTCCATTTGAAAACTGTTTTCTTCAGGCTTCACAAAAGGGTGTCATGAGGCAAAGACCTCCTGACATTCAGGGCAACAGAAGATTAGGTAATCAAATGGCGCAAAGTAGGGATTCTTCACTGAGACTTTCCTGGTCACATTGATATCTGAGTTTTCTGAAATGCTCCCATTCCCTTCAGCTATCCAGTACATGGCCATGTGACAGAGCTTGGAGGGGGTGCATATCTTGGACACAAAACCATGAGCCTATTCTGGAGAGTGGCCAGAATTCGGGAAGAAAACAGGAACTTAGGAAGATAGCATGTGTTGCACATCAATAAGGCTAGCCACACTCTATTCATAAATTGGGCAGGATGAATGCTGGAAAGCTGTCTACTAGATGCATTCTCTTTTCTAATGTCTACATCCACAGACACTGTGGGATACTCCGATATAGAAACACTCGCCTTGTCAAACGACATTCTAGAAACAGTCCAGTTCAAACCAAACAAACCGCCATTCCTTCCTATTCTCAGAACATGAGAAATAACCCCAAAATCACACCAACACCCACAAAGGCACCTCCTTCCACCAAGTAGGTTTGTGACTATCCGGAGTGTCCTCTGACTGGTCGGCCATACTATCTTTCCCCGAAATGGCCTGTCCTGTCTCAGATCTGGTCACTTGGCCAAATCTCTGAGGTTTTCAGTATCCAGGGGTGAGCCACTACCTGCTTTTTCAGGACAGGCCCCTCTTCAGAGCTTTGCTGGCATTTGCCCATCCTCACATCAGTAGGAATTAAGAATGACTGATCCTCTCCTTGGTAATTCCAATCAAGTGAGCACACTGAAACTGGAACTGGGACTGGCTCTGGATGCCTGGCTTCCTGGATCCCAAGTTCAGAGAGTTGCATCAACAAGGAAGTGAGGTGAGGTCACTTCCTTCAGGAACTGAATGAGGTCACTGCTTTGGTAACCACATGTCGTAACAGTTGCTTCCAAGAGTCCCATGAGATGGAGGCTTCCCCTATTTCCTGTGACACTTTCACAAGTTAGAATGGTATATCAACCATAGGCATCCTGGAACAGCTCTCCATACAGGACTTTATTTGTTCACCTTCTCTACATTGAGAAGAGATTGGCTCATTCAGACCATCCAGATCAAGTTGTTTATCTAGGATGATGACTTTTGCTTTCTCAAGTCCTTCATAGCTGCCTACATCTTCTCCAGGGATCTTTTCTGCTTGGACTTTGAGGTTCTCAGCATGTGGATGATAACCTACATTCCTGTATTGTAAGAACAACTCTGACCCTGCTCTTCTGTAATGTTAGATTGAGGAAACAGTGTATGGTTAGGAATAATAACATGTTCGATTTGGGTTAGGAATCATTCTGCTGGATGAATAATGGCATAGGGAACCTGCGATATTTATAAGAATATAAAGGTGAAATATAAGTATGAAAACAGAAATCTGGGTAAGATTTGAAGCCCAGAAGGGCATTGGGCCCTTGATGGGGATACTTAGCTTTGAAATACGTTCTGCACAGATGTCTCAGATAAATTGACATAAAATGGCATAGGACCATTTACCTTGGATGATTGAATGTAGCAGAGAACATCCAGTCAAAGAGGGATAGTCGGTAAGATTAGGAAGGTAGTTGGTAGAAGTTGCAAGAAGAGTGAGTATAGGATTTGGACCAAAAATTCTTTAGCAATAGGGTTTCGGGTAGAGAATGAATGTAAATATCAGCACACGTGAAGAGTCAGTCACAATGATGAACTGGTGAAAATATGTAGGAAAGCAGATATCAGTAGGGACATTAATCAGGCAAAGTATAAAATGAGTGATTGGATAAGACATTTTCAACAGGCTTGATTAAATATATAATCTTAGGAAGAAACAAATATATAGTCACCAATAGGATTGACATTTGAGAGCATTAGGCAACCTGAACGTGGATATTTTTAGTAATGCATGCTCACTTTTCATTTAGGTTTTGGTAGAAGCATAATTGTGACCTTTGGTTTTTGTGTCCAGAATATCACTGTGATAAAATATATATGTAGATAAGGTGACATGAGTATTTCTTCCACCATTTCTGGGAGCAATATTTTGAAGATGTATAAATTAGTATTGGGGGTACAAATAGGTTTACCCTGTGTCTATGAATATAGAGATAATGCATGAATAGACCATAATGTGAATAAATAATATAACTGGTTCCAACTTTAAATAATGGATTGAATCGATATCAGAAAATATACAGGGAATCTTATATTGATATACATACATTCATTCCAACGATTTATACATCTAATGGTAATATTAGGGTTATGTTTTATCAGGAAGAGTGTGTGAGTTTTGCTATTATGGTTGAAGGGACACACGAGATACAGGTTGGCTAGCCTGGATTATTATGTTTACAAAGGATTTATCAAAGCCACAAACACCCATGGCTGTTTGAGGAAAAAGCCGACTTCTTCTGTAAGTCATGGGGCTGTGAGCATATAGGGGCTGCCTAGTGGAACCCAAACTCCTCATCAAATTCAGTACACAGCATTGGCCATATTACCAATTAGACAACCAAAACCCAGGGCTCCCAGAGGGGTCTCTAGGTCCTCAAATTCTGAGTGACCTTTTTAACTTCTGCAAGTGCTCAAAAGGGTGAAAGGAAATTCCCCTATTTGGAGGCTTTTTCCCTCCTTCGCTAAAATTCTGAACTATGCTTCTCTATTACATCCTCACCCTCTGCCATCTGCTCCAGACGCTCTGCTGTCAATCTCACCTCAGCACCCTGACTTCTCCATTCCAGTTAATAGATCCAATACCCAAACCTCCGCCAGTTCTCAGACCATTGCCCCCTTGCTTGTAGCAGGTACTGAGGTACCCCTGTACCCACTCACTCCTCTCTTCTTCTGTCAGTGTCCACACCAGGTCCCAACAGGTCCTCTTACCAGCTAACCCAAAGCTCAAACAGGCTAAGGAGAGCCCCCAGACCCCTATCCAAGATGTAATAAAAATGGCCTATAAAGTTGCTTTGTCAACACTGAAAACAGGTAACTTAGAATTTAAAGTCCCTCACAGGCTTTTTGAGATACTCAGTCCCATCATCCCCTCTGCTCTGCCTGTTCTACTGCTCAAGTTTGTGTTGCTAGGAAAATCCCAAACCCCTTTCCCATTATTCTTTTACATATCTCCTTCCTCATTCTCAGATCCACTGAGCTGCTCTCACCCCACGCCTTCCACGTCTTCCCCCTCTGTTCCAGGACCAAAGAAAAGTCTTAATTGACATTCTCCAGAAGTTGTCACCATGGCTGACTTTAGAACTTTCAGAAAAAGAGTCCCTATGAAAGAGTTCAATGTAGATAAACTTCCTCTTTTCTTGTTGCCCTGTTCTACTTGCCACTGGCTGCGAAAATCAACACCCCAAAGCTAGACACCCCCTTACTAGTTTTTCACAAAATATGTGAACAAGGTCTCTGGCCTTGAACTGGAGCTCCACCGAGATGGCTACATTTCTAAAATAAAGAAGTTACCAACTGGGCTCCATGGTAACAGCTGGCAGCCAAAAAAAAAAAAAAGAGAAGACATAAGCTCTCCCCCTCCCAGGTGTTCTTAAAAAGTTAACTTGCCCAGAACAGAGGAAATAAAACAGAAACAAAAACAGCTTTTTGTGAACTTCTGCAGACTGTGAACTTCTGAGCCCCTTTTCTTACATGTTGGGTACAAAATTCTGAAACTATCTAAACTCTGGGTGGAGGGGATTAATTGATTACAACAGAAGCAATGCCCTCTAATTCCGTTTGCAACAAAATAGGACTGTTTCCCGAGCTTCAGTGCTATCTTTGGTGCCTTGCCTTTTCTCTCCCTACAACAGTATAATTCTATATACTTAAACATTGTTTATGTGTTCATAAAATGGTCAACAGATGTGATTAATTACGTAATGGTGCAGATGTTTCCCAGAGTGCTCTAGCATGACGCAGGTTCATTTAAAAATCAAATAGGGCGGCATAAAACCCGGTTCCGCCGGGAACCTGTATCTTTCACTTTAGCCATCCTATTCGGAAAAAGGAGTTTCTGCTGGGGTGAAACAGGAACCACTGCACTAGTCCATGGGACACAACAAATGACTCCATGAGAAGCAGCAATAGACCAAAACTTAAAGATATTGAAAACCTCCATCACAGCTTTAGAGGAATCTTTAACCTCTCTCTCTGAAGTAGTTTTACAGAACAGGTGACATTTGGACCTCCTATTCATGAGACAAGGGGCCTTTGTGCTGCATTGAGAGAAGAATGTTGCTTTGATGCCAACAATACTGGAGTTGTAAAAGAATCTATGAGTAAATTAAGAAAATGCCTTGAAGAGCGTCAACGAGAGGCAAAGGCCCAAAAAGGGTGGTTTGAGTCCTGGTTCACACAGTCCCCGTGGTTAACTACAGTTTTATCAGCCTTGACCGGTCCATTAATAATCCTCATATTATTGCTAACTGTAGGGCCCTGTTTGCTCAACCGTGTAGTTTCCTTTCTCCAAGCTCAAATTGGACAAGTTAAACTTATGGTAACCAGAAAACAATATACCCCACTGGCAGACATAAAATGTGACACCCCTCAATGATCACTTTTATGATTGAAAGTAACCAGAACAAGAAGTGGGGAATGAAAGGTTAATAAAATAGGTACTTGTCACTTCCTGATTTCTGTATGCTTAACAAAACGCTGTTGAAATCTTGGGAACTATTTGTTAATCTTGTTCCCAGAATGTCATGTCCCCAACTGCCAAACTGCAGAATGTACTACCTCACACATTTGCACTCAAACCGCCCACTCGCACTGACCCATCAATAAACTTCCCTCCCTGCCCTCTCCGAAGAAAATTTTTAAGCTCTGCTTAAGCTGTTCTCAGGTCTCTCTGCTAAATTCAAGTGAGCTCTGAGCCGCAGCATGCTGGACCTCCAATAAACACTTTGCTCTTGCATGAGACAGTCTTTTGGGGGTCTCTTCCTCCAACGCTTACCCGACCTTTACATTGGTACAATCATAAGTGTGAACTTTGCTTTTAGTGTCCATAATATTACTGGGATAAAATGTATATGTAGGTCAGGTAACATGATTATTTTTTCCACCATTTCTGGGAGAAAAATTTTGAAGATGTATAAATTAGTATTGGGGGTATAAAGAGGTGTACCCTGTGTCTATGAATATAGAGATAATGCATTAATAGAAAATACTGTGTATAAATAATATAATTGGTTCCACTTTAAATAATGGATTGAATTGATATCTGATTATATATAAGAAATCATATATTGATATACAATCATTCATTCCAAACAGTTATACATCTAATGGTAATATTAGGGTTATGGTTCATCATGTAGGGTGTGTGAGATTTTCTTCAAAAGTAATTATGGAAATCAAAAAAAAAATGTGTTTGGAAAGAAGTCTCATGAAAAGACCAGTCAAGAAACATGGAGGAATATATGTGTTCTGAAGTAGAAATTGATTGAAAGTGAAACAAATGTCTAAAATTTTGTGAACTTGTGGATTAAATATATATCCAATGATGTGCATAAACTAAAAAAATAGTAATGTACCAGTGTTGAAAAAAAATGAACTTCAAAATACACATCATGTCCCATCGGAGTCAGCTTGCATTGATGTTAAGCTGGGTCAGTTACTGTAGAAATATTAGGAATTTATACACCATTCACTGAAGTTAGTTTTCAGTAGTAGGAAACAAATATGTATTCCAGGTGGATGAATATTTCTGAGAATAATCTTGTGAAAAGAAGATTATAAATCCATATATATGAATGTGAATAAATTTAGGAAATGTGTAATAAGACAAATATATTTCATATTTTGAAAAATCTGGCGAGTGTATATATATATATATATATATATATATATATATATATATATATATATATATATATAAACACACACAGATATTAAAAAGTAGCACTATATGCCAATTGAAATTCACTAGGCAATGTATATCATTCACAGATCAAAAATATTCATTTTACTGAACATGGATTTATTTATAATGTTGTTCACCTAGGAAGCTCACCCATAGGTTGAATTTTCAGTTCCATTGCATTCTCTTTTCTAATATCTACAATGACGGACACAATGGGATACACAGACACAGAAACACTCGCATTGTCAAACGACTTACTAGAAACACTTCACTCCAAACCAAACAAACTTCATTTTCTACCTATTCACAGAACATGAGACAAACGCACAAACTCACACCCACACCCACAAAGGCACCTCCTTTCCCCAAGTAGGTCTGTGACTATCTGGAGTGTCCCCTGACTGTGGGCCATTCTAGGTTCCCCCGAAATGGCCTGTCCTGTCTAAGATCTTGTGTCCTTGGCCAACTCACTGAAGTTGTCAGGAGCCAGTGGTGAGCCACTACCTTCTTTCTCAGGAAAGGGCCATCTTCAGAGCTTTCCTGCCATTTGACCATCCTAAAATCAGTAGGTACCAAGAAAGACTGATTCTGTCCTAGGGAAATCCAAAAAGTGAGACCACTGGGACTGGGACTGGGACTGGGACTGGCACTGTTTGACTGGCTTCCTGGATCCCAAGTTCAGAGAGTTCCATCACCAAAGAAGTGAGGTGAGGTCACTTCCGTCAGGAACTGAATGAGTTCACTGCCTTGACAACCACTTTGTCCTAAGAGTTGCTTCCAAGGTTCCAATGAGATGGAGGCTGCCCCTGCATCCTGTGACACTTTCACAAGTTAGAATGGTATATCAACCATAGGCACCCGGGAACAGCTCTCCACACAGGTCTCATTTCGCCCATCTTCTCTACATTAAGAATAGAGTGGCTGATTCAGACACAACCCTTCACCATGACCAGGTTGTTTTTCATGGAATCTGACTTTTGCTCTCTCAGGTCCTTAAGAGGTGCCTACATCTTCTCCAGGGATTATTTCTGCATGGACCCTTGAGGTTCTCAGCAGGTGGAAAATCCCCTACATTCCTGTATTGTAAGACCAACTCTGTCCCTGCTCTTCTGTAAAGTTAGATTGAGGTAACAGTGTATGGTTAGGGTTAATAACATGTTTTATTTGGTTTAGGGATCATTCTGCTGAATGAATTATGGTATTGGGAACCTGCGATATGTATGAGAATATATTGGTGAAATATATGTATAAAAACAGAAATCTAAGTAACATTTGAAGCCCAGAAAGGCATTGGGCCCTTGATTGGGATACTTACTTTGAATAAATCGATTTACAATGGCATAGGACCTTGTACCTTGGATAATTGAATGTAGAAGAGAACATCCCGTCAAAAAGGATAGTCGGTAGTGAAAGGTTAATAAAATAGGTACTTGTCACTTCTTGTTTTTCTGTATGCTTAACAAATCACTGTTGAAATCTTGAGAACTGTTTGCTAATCTTGTTCCCAGAATGTTCTGTCCCCAACTGCCAAAGTGTAGAATGTACTCCCTCACCCGGTTGCACGCAAACCACCCACTCGCGCTTACCCATCAGTAAAGGAAAGTATACAAGCTCTGCTTAAACTGTTCTCAGGGCTTTCTGATCTATTCAATTGAGCTCCGAGCCCCAGCATTCTGGACCCCCAATAAACCCTTTGCTGTTGCATGAGACAGTCTCTTGGTGGTCTCTTCCTTTGATGCTCGCCCGGCATTTACATATGAAGGTTTCATCGAGTTCAGGCAGCGGCGGACATGACACCCTAACGGGCTTCTCTCTGGGTAAGTAAGGCGCCTCTTTCTAGTTTCAGTTTTAAGGTTAGGGCTTGGCAAAATGGCTGTCGATGAAGAGTGTGAGCTCTCTCCGACGGTGGCTGACAGACGTTTCACAGAGCCACAGGCCACGTCCCTGGGGTGCGCTCGAAAGGACTCGGGAAATCGAGGAACAATAGTCTCCTCGACTTAGGATATTCTGTTTCGGATTCAGTATTGCCAGCCCAACGGGTTTTGTTGGCTACTCAGTCCTGGTCTCAGTTTTGGATGTCCATTGCCTGTCTTTATTGACTTCTCTTGTCTCTGTCGTGTGTCATTGCATTCACTGTTTGTGTATCTTTCATTATGGGACACAACAATTCAATGCCCCTGTCCCTGACCCTTGATCACTGGACCAAATTTTGCTTAAGGGCTCAGAATCTTTTTTTTTCAGTAAAACGCCGGACCTGTCAGACGCTCTGTGCCTCAGAATGGCCCACCTTTGGAGTCGGATGTCCCCTATAAGGAATTTTCTACTTCCCACTAATTTAAAAAGTCAGAGATATTGTCTTTCAGCCAGGCACACATAGCCATCTGGATGAACAGCCATATATCTTAACTTTGCAGGACCTATGCAAATCTCCTCCTCCATGGTTGAAGCCTTTCCTTGCCCCTGCCCCTGCTCCTACTTCTTCCCCCACGATCTCTCAAATCCTTTGTTCCTCCTCCTCCTCCACCCTCTGTTCTCCCTGAGTCACAAGGTTTGACACTACTGGACTCTCCTTCCCCTCCTTATTCCCTGCCCTCATCCCCCAACCCCCAACACCCTCCAAGTGATTCCCCTACAGCTGACTCAGCCTCTCTACCATTGGAGGAAGCTAAGCTGGCCCAGCGCCCTCCAGATAACTCCCCCGCGGCACACACAGCCCCTCCTCCCCAGGAGGAAGCTGGCCCAGCTAAGGGAACTCGTTGGCGGCGAATGATTGAAAAGCCTGGAACTCCCGTGATGCTCCCTCTATGTCCCTACGGGCCAATGATTGACAAAGGCCATGGGGGGAAAATGCAAGACTACCAATATTGGCCTTTCTGCTATTCATACCTATATAACTGGAAAAATAACAATCCCCCTTTTTCAGAGGATTCCACCCACCTCACAGGTCTGGTTGAGTCATTGCTGTTTTCACACCCGCCTACTTTGGATGACTGTCAACAACTCCTAGGGACTCTCTTTATAACAGAGGAACAAAAGAGAATCCTCCTGGAAGCTAGAAATAAATATCCTCAGACCAGAAGCGAGACGGACACATCTTCCCAACATAATCAAAGCCGGCTTTCACTTGAACCAACCCAACTGGGACCCCAAAACCTTTGAAAGTAGAAATCATCTGTCCACTTATCACGGGGTTCTAATAGTGGGTATCCGAGCAGCTGCTAGGTGACCAACAAATTTGGCCAAGGTAAGAGAGATTATTCAAGGGCCTGATGAATCTCCCTCTATGATTCTAGAGAGAATTATGGAGGCATATAGGAGATATACTCCTTTCAATCCTCAGGCAGAGGATCAAAAGGCATCAGTCAAAATGGCCTTTTTTGGGCGAGCTGCCCTGGATATTTAAAGAAAGTTACAATGCTTAGATGGATTACAAGATATGACTTTAATAGATTTAGTCAGAGAAGCCGAGAAAGTATACTATAAGAGAGAAACTGAAGAAGAGAAGGGAGCAAAAGGAGAACAAAAGAAACAAAAGACAGACTAAGGGGTTGAAAATGGACCTGGTCACAACAACAAAAGGGCCAGAAATTAAGAAACAGGGAGACAGGAAGGGATACCTGGGCCCACACCAGAGGCCACCCCTGGCCTTAGATCAATGTGCCTACTGTAAAGAAAAAGGACACTGGGTCAAAGCGTGCCCTAGAAAGAGACAGCCACGCCAGCCAGCCATTCTGACTCTGGAGGATGACTAAGAAAGTCGGGGCTCAGATCCCCTCCCCGAGCTCAGGGTAACTTTTGAAGTGGATTGGACCCCAGTAAACTTTGAATTGGATACAGGAGCAATATACTCAGCCCTTACGGCCACATTGGGCCCTCTATCAAATAAAAGGTCTCTGGTTCAAGGGGCTAATGGCAGTTAATATCGGGCTTGGACAACTAAGAGGACCATGGACCTGGGGAAAGAAAAAATCCATCATTTCTTCCTAGTAATCCCAGAATGCCTGGCCCCATTTGTGGGCTAAGATCTGCTCACCAAGCTCCGGGTAAAAATAAGTTTTAACCCTAAAGGCCCCCATGTGGAATTTCTAAATCCTTCAGTAAAAACTCCTATAGTCATGGCTCTAACTATGTCAGTAGAAAATGCACAACAACTCACTCACCTTGGTTCAAAGAAACTGCAGGTACTTCTGAAGTATCAAGAACAGAGTTTTCCACTAACAGACTCATAGCAAAAGGAAATAACTGAATGGGTATAAAAAGCCTGCCGAGTCCATCAATTGGTTAATGCTTACCCTTCCAAGCTTCCTGCAGGAAAGCACCCACGAGGAACCAGACAAGGACAATTCTGGGAAGTGGACTTTACTGAAATTAAGCCAGAAAGGTGTGGACATAAATATCTCCTTGTTTTGTAGATATATTTTCAGGATGGATTGAAGCATTCCCCACAAAAAAAGAGAAAAGATGCAGTGCAAATCGTGGTCAAGAAGATCCTGGAAGATATTTTTCCAAGATACGGCCTGCCTAAGGTAATAAGGTCTGATAATGCACCGGCGTTCTTGGCCCAGGTAAGTCAGGGGTTAGCCAGGATCCTGGGGATTAATTGGAAGTTATATTGTGCTTACAGACCCCAGAGTTCAGGACAGGTAGAAAGAATGAATAGAACCATTAAAGAGACCTTAACGAAATTAAGCTTAGAGACCAGCATAAAAGATTGGACTATGCTCCTGCCTTATGCAATGTTTCATGCAAGAAATACTCCCTCTGTTTCTTTGAGTAACCATACCCCCTCTTGGTGCACCTCTTCCAGTAAGGGACTGAACCCCAACTAAGATGGTGCACCTCTTCCAGTAAGGGACTGAACCCCAACTAAGACCTAAGGATCCCTTCCACACCTCCTTCCTTAACAGACATAAAGCCCTTGAAAGAACTCAGCGATAAATATGAAAACAGCTGGCCACTGCCTACCAAACTGGTGACGAGGGGACTCCACATTGATATCAAGGAAGAGACTTCATCTACGTAAGATGACATCATGTGTCATCCCTGGAACCCCGCTGGAAAGGACCATACCAGGTGCTACTTATAACACCTACAGTGGTAAAGGTAGACGGAATCACTTCCTGAATCCATGCCTCTCATCTCATGCCTGGGCCCTGTCCAGACTCTGGCTGGAAACTGTAAAAGACTGGTAACACTTTCAAATTGTGTATTCGCTGTGTGGAGAAGGCTAAGACTCGCCCCTTGGCCACAAGTAGTCCTAACCCTCATCATCCCATTCAGAAGCGATGGCTGATCACAAATCCTACTTGAAAAGAAGTATAATCTATCTCGCATACAGCCCCTTAGGGACCTTGTGGCTATCTCTCCACCCAGATATTTGTCAGCTGGATATATGTCTTTCATATTGGGATATCCCTGATGAAAAGGTTCCCACTAAAATTCCATTAAATCCCTTCTGTATCATAGATAATGGAAACAAACATTATGGATGTAGGGACACGCGAGCCAGATGCAGGTTGGCTAGCCTAGATTACTATGTTTGCCCGGCAGACTATCAAAGCCACAAACAGTCACAGCTGTGTGAAGAAAAAGCTGACTTCTTCTGTAAGTCATGGGGATGCGAGCATACTGGGGCTGCCTGAAGGAACTCAAACTCCACATCAAATTCAGTACACAGCATTGGCCATATTACCAATTAGATAACAAAAACAATGGCCCCCAGAGGGCTCTCTAAATCCTCAAATTCTGCGTGACCTTTTTAACTTCTGCAAGTACTCAAAAGGGTGAAAGGAGATTCCCCTATGTGGAGGCCTTTTCCCTCCTTCGCACACATCCTGAACTATGCTTATCCAATAGATCCTCACCTTCAGCCTTCTGTTCCACAGTCTCTGCTGTCACTCCGACTTCAGCAACCTGATTTCTTTCCTCCAATTATTAGATCAAATATCCAAAACTTCACCGGTTCTCAGACCATTGCCCCCTTGCTTTTAGCGCATACTGAGGTACCCCTCTACCCACTCACTCCTCTCTTCTCCTGTCCGTGCCCGCACTGGGTCCCACCAGGTCCTCTTACCAGCTAACCCAAAGCTCAAACCACCTGAGTAGAGCCCTCACACCCCTATCCAAGATATAATGAAAATGGCCTTTAAAGTTGCTTTGCCATCACTGAATACAGGTGACTAAGAATTTAAAGTCCCTCACATGCGTTTTGGATACTCACTCCCATCTTCCCCTCTGCTCTACCTGTTCTACTGCTCAAGTTTTTTTTTGCTAGGAAAATCCCAAACCCCTTTCCCATTATTCTTTTACATCACTCCTTCCTCATTCTCAGATCCTCTTCGCTGCTCTCAGCCCCACCTTCCCCGTCTTTCCCCTCTGTACCAGACCCACAGAAAAGTCTTAACTGACTTTCTACAGATGTCTTCACCATGGCTGACTTTAGGTCTTTCAGCAAAAGAGTCCCTATAAAAAGTTCAATGTAGATAAACTTCCTCTTTTCGTGTTGCCTTGTTCTGCTTGGCCACTGGCTAAAAAAATCAGCACTCCTAAGCTATACACCCCCTTACTTGTTTTTCACAAAATATGTGAACAAGGCCTCTGGCCATGAGCTGGGGCTTCACAGAGTTGGTTACATTTCTAAGATAAAGAAGTTACCAACTGGGCTCCGTGGTAACAGCTGATGGGGGAAAATAAGAAATGGAAGAAAAAGCTCTCCCCCTCAAAGGTGTCCTTGAAAAATTAACTTGCCCAGAACAGAGAAAAAAAACAGAAACAAAAACTGCTTTTTTTTAACTTCTGCAGACTGTGAACTTCTGAGCCCCATTTCTTACATGTTGGGTACAAAATTCTGAAACTACCTAAACTTGAGTTTCAGGGGATTAATTGATTACAACAGAAGCAATGCCCTCTGAATCTGGTTGCAACCAAATAGGATGGTTTCCCAGTCTTCGGTGCTATCTTAGGTGCCTTGACTTGTCCATCCCTACAACAGCATAATTCTATATAATTAAACATTGTTTATGTTTTAAAGAAATGGTCAACAAATATGATTAATTGTGTATTGGTGCATATGTTTTCCAGAGTGCTCTATCATGATAAAGGTTCATTTGAATATCAAACAGGGGGCATACAACACGTTTCCACTGGGAACATATATCCCTCACTTTAGACATCCTATTAGAAATAGGAGTTGCTGCAGGGGTGGGCACAGGAACCACTGCCCTGTTCCATGGGACACAGCAAGTGACCCAATTAGAAGCAGCAATAGACCAAAACTAAGATTTTATAAACCTCCATCAGAGTTTTGCATGAATCTTTAACCTCTCTCTCTTACGTTGTTTTACAGAACAGTTGAGGGACACAGAATACACAAACACAGAGACAAAAAAAGTAGCAATAAACATGTCAATCAAAATTCTTCATAAAATATATATCATCCACAGATCCAAAAATATTCATTTTACTAAACATGGATTTATGTGTAATGTTGTTCAACTAGGAAGCTCACCCATTGGTTGAATATTCAGTTCCAACATGGTTTAGTAGGAGTGATGTCTTCTCACAATTTGTATCTGCCATGTCAGCCACCTCACAAGAATGTACGTGTGGTACGAGTAGAATTCTATTTATGCAACTAAAAATACATGTGCTGAATAGGCTACAGAGAAAGGAAGACAGGAATTTACATATTTGTTAACTTTAAAAACACTTGGAGAACTATTTCAACAAAAAATTAACTAGATTTATCTCCTACTCTGTATCATGCAAAAGGCAAGTCCAACAATACACCATGCCTCCTCTGAACTGCTTGTATTTCTATTCTGTTTTGGTTATTTTTCTCCATCATATTAGGATTAGTAGTCAGAGTCTGGTAGGTTATGGGTTAGTGTCAGGGATTCAGTATTTCGAATGAAAAATAGGAAATGGAATCCAATGTGTATGCAAATATATGCTACACAAAAATCTTCCCACTCTCATCCAGAACAATGCTTCAACATTACCTTCGCCTCAAGTAAGACACAATTAGAGGAGAAGAGTTAGAAAATCTGTGAATACCTATCTGGAATCGAAAATCTTCCAGATTTCACATCTTTGGAAGTGGTAGAGGAGTTTCTATAACTAAGGGACAGGGTAAACACTCCACAAACATGGACCTCTGCTGGCCTAAAGACTTTTTGAGAATCCTTTTCTGAGGTTGGGTACTTGAAATATATGTTGTTATCAGGAGATTTAACTTCCTTAGTAGTGAGACCATCAAAGCTGGGTCTGCATCTATGTGACCGGGAGGACATGGTTACTTATTTTCCAATGAAAATGAGGCAGCAGTGCTGAATTCTCTCTTTGTAGGTAAACTGTGACTACTGAGGCCTAAGTGTCTCCCCGTGTGGACTGTGAAGCGATTTGGTCATCCTCCAGTTTTCGTGGTGTTTCTTGCTGCTTCACTGGGAGTTTGGTATTTTCTTCACCAAATACAATGAGTTCAAATGGGACACAGTGCTGGAGGGATTTTTGTCAAGTGTGTTGGGCAGAGTCTTTAGGAGAATGCACCAATCAGGGTTCTATCCCACATAGCTTGCCGCCTTGACAATAGCAACATGATTCTGAACATTGCCCTGAAACCTCTCCATATAAAAAGATGCCTTTACATATATGGATCTCCTGGCTGCACCATGTCAGTCCCAAGCCATTTGGAAGCCAATGGAAGATCCACATGTCCCCACCCCAGATGTTTTTTCACACACTTTCATAACACTGCTCTAGGCCCACTACTCACCAGGCTCCAACTTACTGGCATCTCCGTTCTACACCATTTTCATAAAACTCAGTCAATCAAGGCACTGTATGGTATACTCATGATAAGCAACAGGACATCCAAAGGTTCTCCAGTGCCAGCTGATCATGGGAGTTTCAAAAATTTCAATGTAATTATCTAGCAATTTTTCATGGATGAAGTTGGAGGAACTGTGAGTTTCAATTCATTCAGGAACCATTAAATGGTGAGGAAAAAAATTTGAAAGAAAGATTTGGAACATTTCACAGGCAAGGGTTCCCAAAGAGTGGCCAAAAGTTCACATGAAGCCAGGCCCATTGAGGTCTACAATGTGAGGTCCATGTGTGTTTTGAATCTCAATTATGGCTGCCAAGTCTTAAAGAAAAATTACATGTGATATCCTGGCTGAGATACCCAGTGCTCTATGCAAAGCCACCCTTGGCCTAGATCTCAGGTTCCAAGGGCAACACTCATGCCTGGCCACTTAAAATCTGAACACAATTCAAGGCAATACTTCTCTGAGGACAGTTCCAGAACTCAGTCTCAAAGGGGAATCACACCAGAGTTCAAGCCCAGGTGGATCAAGTCAAATCGTCCAACCGCAATTTAAATGAAAACAATTAAAACCAAAACATTCCCACATGACCCTCATCTTCTTCCATATAGACACTCATTATAACCTCTCGCTGGAGTATTCCATGAGGGGCACAGCCCAAGACAGTGTCCAAAATGAGCTCCCTTGCACCTCAATTGCCTAACTTCAGGGTGGCCTGGACACACATCATGTGAACCAAGAGTGATCAAATAGGCCTGCCATTAATACTGTTCTGCTTCTCCAATTTGAGGCCTTCTGACTATGGGGTTTAGATTCTTTATGTGAATTGGAGTCATGAGAAAACCAACCACCTCTGCAGAGATTTGAATAACTCATTTGACCCAAAGGATCCCTATTCTCACTTGATGGATTTCAGGAACCTAACAGAGGAAGGCAATAGAATTCATTCACAATGACTTAACTTTTTGCCATTTTGGTTATGGATGCAAACATGGGATCTTTCTCTAGATTCATCAGGTTCTGAGTTTCTAAGCCACAGTCTCACACACATCCAAGAGGCTCATTCAGACACATCCCTTTCCAAAGCAATTAAGCAAAGAGCCACAGGTAATGCCCATTCATTTCCATTTGAGAACTGTTTTCTTCAGGCTTCACAAAGGGGTGGCCTGAGTCAAAGACCATCCTGACATTCAGGGCAACAGAACAATAGGTAAGCAAAAGGCCCAAAGCAGGGTATAATTTTTTGAGATGCTGGCCATTCCCTTCAGCTATCCTGCACATGGCCATGTCACAGACCTTGGAGTTGGAACATATATTGGACACAAAACCATGAGCCTATTCTGGAGAGTGGCCAGAATTCAGGAAGAAAACATGGACTTAGAAAGGTAGTAGGTATTGCCCATCCATAAGGCAAGCCGCACTCCATTCATAAATTTGGCAGGATGAATGCTGGAAAGCTTTCTACTAGACAGGACACATCCATTGTTGCATTCTGTTTCCTAATGTCTACAACCACGAAAACAGTGGGATACACAGACATAGAAACACTCACCTTGTCAAACGACCTACTAGAAACAGTTCACTCCAATCCAATAAAACTACCTTTCCTACCTATTCTCAGAACATGAGACAAAACCACCAACCCACACTCACAAAGGCACCTCCTTTCCCCAAGTAGGTCGGTGACTCTCCGGAGTGTCCTCTGACTGGTGAGCCATACTATGTTCCCCCAAAAAGGCCTGTCCTCTCTCCGATCTGGTTTCCTTGGCCAACTCTGAAGTTATCAGGAAAAAGTGGTGAGCCACTACCTGCTTTCTCAGGATAAGTCCCTATTAAGAGCTCTCCTGGCACTTGCTCATCCTCACATCAATAGGTACCAAGAAAGACTGAATTTGTCCTTGGTAAATCCAAACAAGTGAGCCCACTGGGACTGGTATTGGGACTGCCTCTCGGTGCCTGGCTTCTTGGATACCAGGTTCAGAGAGTTCCTTCACCATGGAAATGAGGTATGTCACTTTCTTTGGAAGTGAATGAGGTCACTGCCTTGGCAACCCCTTTGTACTAACAGTTGCTTCCAAGGGTCCCATGAGATGGAGGCTGCCCCTACTTCCTGTGACACTTTCACATGTTACAATGGTATATCCTCCATAGGCACCCGGGAACAGCTCTCCACACAGGCCTAGTTTGGTCCATTTTTCTAAAATAAGAAGAGAGAGACTGATTCAGAGACATCCCTTCATCCCGACCAGGTTGTTTGCCATGGAAGATGACTTTTGCTCTCTCAGGTTTTTCATACCTGCCTACAACTTCTCCAGGTATCATTTCTGTATGGACCTTTGAGATTCTCAGCAGGTGAAAGGTCCCCTACTTTCCTGTATTGTAAGAACATCTCTGTCTCTGCTCTTCTGTAAAATGGGATTGAGGGAAGAGTGTATGTTTAGGGTTAATAACAGGGTCAATTTGGGTTAGGAATCATTCTGTGTGATGAATAATGGTAATGGGAACCTGCGATATTTACAAGAATATAGAGGTGAAATATAAGTTTAAAAACAGAAATCTAGGTAAGATTTGAAGCCCAGAAGGGCATTGGGCCCTTGATTGGGATACTTAGCTTTGAATTATGTTCTCTAAATGTGTCTCAGATAATTCAGTATACAATGGCATAGGACCTTGTACCTTGGATGATTGAATGTTGAATGTAGAAAAGAACATCCAGTCAAAAAGGGATAGTCAGTAGGATTAGGAAGATAGTCAGTAGGTTTAGGAAAAAGAGTGAGTGTAGAATTTGGACAAAATGTTCTTTAGCAATAGGGTTTCGGTTAGAGAGTGAATGTAAATGTCAGCACATATGAAGAGTCAGTCACTATGATGAACTGGGGAAAATATATAGAAAAGCAGATATCAATAGAGACATTAGGAAATCAGGTAAAGTATAAAGTGAGGGATAGGATTTGATATTTTCAACCGGGTTGAGGTTGAATATATAATCTTAGGAATAAACAAATATGTAGGATTCTATATGTGCATACAAAAATACATGTGCAAATAGGCTACAAAGAAAGGGAGACAGGAAATTACATATTTGTTAACTTTAAAAACACATGGAGAACTATTTCAATTAAAAATTGACTAGATTTGTAAAACCTACCTTTTATAATGCAAAAGGCAAGTCCAACTATACACCATGTCTCCTCTTAATTGCTTGTATTTCTATTCTGATTGGGTTATTTTTCTCCATCATATTAGGATTAGTAGTCAGAGAATAGTATGGTATGTGTTAGTGTCAGGTGTCCTGGCCGGCAGGACACATTAACGTTGGTGGCGAATCTATTTGGGGAGAAATGAATTGACAAGAGACATTAGAGATGACAGCAAGACAGGAGTTCTGATTAAGCTAAAAACTTTTATTGTTCACACAGGGGTATTTATATGATTGGGTTGGGAAAGCTCTCTTCCTGGCAGTCTTCACAAGGTGAGATAACCTTAGGATATTTCAGGAAGACAGATGACTGCAGGTTGTCTCAGGGAGATGGATGGCTGCAAGATGTCTCCCAGGCTGGATATTTCCCAGGGGGCTGTTTCATTTTAGTGTCAGGCTATTCTTCGAAGGAGAACTTCCTTCTAGCCCCTGACATCTCCCCCTCTCTTATATAAAATATTTGACCATACCTTACTGGCCTTGTTTTTAGGGGGTGATGGAGGCTCTGTTTATCTAGGAGGCCATAGAATATCTCCTGATCCAAGGGAGCATCTTAACTAGGAGACTTCGTGGTGGCTTTGGCACATTTTTGGAGAAGACGGCTTTGAGGCAAAGCATGCCCTCTGCCATGCACCAGAGCGTGTCACGCAGAGGTCTTGGGTTTTGTAATCCGTGGATCCATGCTCCTGCAGTTCTTCCTGCACCCTCTGTCATTATGGCCTAACGTCCTCACTCCATGGGTGCGTCCTCCCCCAAGCAGAGGGGCCCATGGAGGAGCGAACCCTTATGGCAAGGGCATAACATGGTTGGTCAGATCTGTTACTCATACTTTTATATAAGAAAGAGAGATCTGTGGGGATGTAAACTTAAGAAATAAGCCTATGAGAAGGGTAGAACATCTTTTAAATGTTGGCAGTGTGGTCTTCCATCTACAGATGATGATAGTAGACCTGTATTGGCTTAGAGGCCAAAATATTAATCTGTTCTTAAATAAATTGTACCAGCCTGTTTACAATGCAAGGTCCTAAGGACACCATTAAAAGTAAACCCAACATAGGATCTAATAGGGGAAGAAGGTAGGGTAGAAATCCATTAAGCCCAGTCCAGAGGGAATTTCCAAATAGTTCCCTTCGTCACTTTTCTAGATTTGCTTGAATCTGCTTAATTTTACTGCGTACTATGCCTGATTTATTGTCATAAAAGCAGCAGCGTTCCCCTAAGGACAAGCAAATACCTCCCTGGTTAGCTGTCAGCAAATCTAAGCCTCGTCTGTTTTGAAGGAACACTTCTGCCAGGGAGTGTATTAGGTCCTGCAAATCTTTAATGGTTCCTGATAGAGTTTGTACATCATTTATAAGTTGTTGAGACAGGCGATGGTAAGAGTGTATAGCAGTGCTAAGCCAGCTGTACCTGTGCCCACAGCAGCTGTTATTCCAAGGCTGGCAAGGAGTGGCAAGGCCTGTATTGCCCGCCTGTGTCTTTTGACTAAGGTGTCTAGGCTAGGAATGCGTAGAGGTTCGTCTCTTCGGACGATAGTTATATCAGGGAATAATAAGGCAAGAACACAGCCAACGGTCCAATTTGCTGGAAGCCTGGGGAAGGCCGAGTTTCCTCCACACATAAAAACTGTGCCATTGTGGTTACAAGAAGATGGGGTGGGTGAGGAATAATTTTGTACTGTTGAGCAATTTTCAAAGGAAGTTACTCCAACATCAATATCATAGGTATTATTCTGCATCATGCCTAAAAGTCATAATATAAAAGTGCCTATAGCCTGAACTTTAGAAGGAAATACGGGTTGGCATGTATTATCATTGTCTATGGTAGAATTAATAGGAATGGCCATAGGCATGATTGCCCCTGTTTTCATGCAGAGCCAGCAATCACCAGCAAGGGTGGGGTTGGGATTATTAAGCAAGGAGAAGGTAGTTTCCAAATTATCTAATGTATTGGTATCTAAATCTGGGAGCTGGGATTTAGGCAGTATTAAGGTATGATATGTGAGATCAGGGATTTTGGGTTTTAAAAGTTTGATTATCTGAGGATGCTTGACAGCATCAGTGGGTCCTCCACCATCAGAGACCCCTGTAGGTGCCTTAATGGGCCAGCAGGAGGGTTTACCGAAAGTGCCTTGGCACCCAGCTGACTGTAGCTTGGTGTATTTGCCTTCTCCTACCCGGTTAAAGAGAACAGGGGTATAATGAATAGTCCCCCTGCTGCATGAGTTTTAGTTAGAGTAGCTTCAAAAAAATTGTTCTCCCTGCTTGTTAACACAAATTGAGGCCAACACATAACAAGAAGCATGCATCGCCTGGGTATGTATGCGTATAAGTTGCAGAACAATGTTTGAGAGCTTTACTTTTACTAGTGGGAAAATCTTTGGCTTGTTAACACATACCCATTTAGGCTGACGAACTCCGAGTTTATGGACAACGTCGGCACAGGGGTAAGCTACCTTAGTCACACAGTCAGCAATCTGGGTCCAACTAGTGGGAGCCTGTGTCAAAGATCCCCCCTTATATACGCAGGGGGGGTCCAAAAAGATACTCCATGATATTGGAAGGTGGAGGACCAAGGCCTCCGTGTACAAACCTGTTCAGCAGAAGTGCCTTAAGCACGATCCTCACACAGATTGTTGGCTGCATCTGAAAAAGAAGAAATTTTGTCCTCAGGGTGAGGGCCTCCGTCCCTGGGTTGAGGTAAGTCATTAACCTGTTTAACCAGGCGTTCTGGTAACCACTTGGGGCTGCTTGTTCTCAGTCCAAAACACAAGCTGAGCCTCATCCCCAGATGAGGACAGGATCTGGGCATTTCCATTTATTTGTAAGGGGATCGTGCCACAAAACAGGAGGGCGAACAGAATTGGACGAGGGATGCCAGTGTCTGTCTGCGGCCGAATGGCCTTCACTGTCTAGGGTAAGAAAATTAAGGGCAAATAATGCATGGTTAAGGCGATCCCTGGGAGTGGTAAATACAAGGACGGAAGCCTTAAGGCAGGTTAGCCAAGTCTTTAAGGTAAGGCACACCTTCCACAATGCCTTGGCCCTGAGGGTTGTATGCAACTCCAGTAGTATGACAAATTTGCAAGGTAGCATAAAACTGTTTAAACTTGGCACTCGTATATGCAGGACCATTATCTGTATTAATATGTATTGGTTTACCCATTACGGAAAAGGCTGAAACAAGATGAGAAAGGACATCTTTGGTAGCCTCTCCAGAATGTGGTGATGCAAAATAAAGCCACTCAAGTTATCTATAGAAACGTGTATATATTTGGTTTTTCCAAATTCAGGAAAATGAGTAATATCCATTTGCCAAACCTGATTGGGCATTATTTTGGGGGGGTTAACTCCCAAGTGTTGAATAGGGAGGGAGACAGCGCAACCATGGCATGCTTTTACTATTTCTCGTGCCTGTTGCCTGGTAATTTTACAAAGGAATTGCAAGCTCTGGGATTTTAGATGGTTAAGATTGTGTAACTCCATGGCCTTTTGAATGGAGCCAACAAAAATTGGAAAGATGGAACGAGTTGCTGCATCAGCTTGGGCATTACCTTGTGTTAGAGGGCCGGGAAGATCAGAGTGTGCCCTGATGTGTCCTAAGAAAAATGGGTGTTGTCTGGCCTGAATTAGCTGCTAAAGCTGGTGAAACACAAAGGCCGCATTGGAAGAAGGCTTAATGGCGGGTGAAATCTCCAGCAGGGGCACAGAATGAGCAATGGAGGCACTGTCTGTATAAATATTAACAGGCGTATCAAAAAATGTTATAAAAACTTGTGTTATGGCAAACAATTCCACAAGCTGTGCTTACTGATAGACAGTATCAAAGTGGTAGGCTGGTTATTGACAACAAAGACTGCATGGCCAGTAGTGGAAATGTCTGTAAAGACTGTAAGGGCTTGAGGAATGGGAGACTTTTGAGTAATTTTGGGAAAAATAAATCGATGTAATTGGGCAAACTGTAAAATGGGGTCATTGATAACCACCTGGTTATCAATTGTTATCAATTGTTCCCAAAAAGCCAGATAGGGCAATACCACATTCATCCCCTGTCTGTAGTAAAAATTGGGTTTGGTTCTTAGTATATGGAATTAAAATATTATCAAAGTCTTTGCCAAGTGTTGTTGAGAAAGCAAGTGACGTTTAATAATGATAGAAGCTACCTAAGCAGGATAAACAGTAATAACCTTGGAGGATGTGGTGGGTAAATGGACCAAAAGCAAGGAGCAGCCTTTATTTTCAAACAGTGGATATCACTGCCAAAATATTTCTGTGGGTGTCTGAGGAGTGTGTAAAATAACCAGAACCAGAGGAAGGTTATAAGAAATTTGTGTAACAAACTGTTGGGCAATGGCTTCTGTGACTTGGTTTAATGCCTGTCATGTCTCAGGAGTAAGCTTTCGAGGGGAGGAAGTATGGGAAACACCTCTCAAAATATCTTTAAAGGTAAAAGTACATAAGTGGGTAATTGTAAATACGGTCTTAGCCATTGAATATCCCCCAGTAATTTTTGAAAATCATTAAGGGTGTGAAGATGGTCCACACGTAGTTGTATTTTAAGAATTTGGATCTGATTATCTTGAAGTTTAAGGTCCAAATAGGTATAAGAGTCCTGTGCTTGAAACTTATCAGGAGCTATCTGTAGTCCCAAGGTAGTTAGGGTTTTGTAAAGGTCCAAGTAACAATTATTAAGGTCATGGGTATTAGGTGCAGCAATTAACAAATCATCCATATAATGTAAAATATAAATTTGTGGCCATCGCTCTCTCACAGGGTCTACTGCTTGAGCAACGTATTTTTGGCAAAGACTAGGGCTGTTGGCCATACCTTGAGGAAGAAACTTCCATTAAAATCTCTGCATAAGTCCCTGAAAATTAATGTGAGGGAGACTAAAGGCAAAATAGGGTCTATCCTCAGGATGTAAAGGAATGGTAAAAAAGCAATCTTTTAAGTCAACAACCATTTTACAGTAGTTTTGGGGAATAGCCACTGGTGTGGAAATGCCTGGCTGTAGTGCTCCCATTGGGTACATCACTGTATTAATGGCACACAAATCTTGTAAAAAGGGCCACTTGCCTGATTTTTTCTTGATTAAAAAAAATAGGAGTATTCCATGGTGAGGTTGAGGCCTCTACATGGTTGGCTGCCAGCTCTTCCTGCACTAACATAGAGGCAGCCTCCAAATTTTCTTAGGTAAGGGGCGACCCACACAGGAGTCTGAGACTTCCAAATAATTTTATCTGCATGTGGTACAGGAGGGTCAGGGACCGACACTAAAAATCCGAATACCCAAGTCCATATGTATATGTTTTTTGTATGGGTTGTATAGGCTCAACCAGTCCTTGTCTCAGTCTCCCAAGGCCTGTACCAGGGACAAAATTCATACGAAGCAATTGATGAGTCACCATGGAATTGGAACTGGCAAGAATAACTTCCATTTGACTCAAAATATCTCGGCCCCATAGGTTAACAGGGTGGTGGCTGGGGGCGGTTTAGCCCAAGTTTGAGAAGACGCTACCACTAGGCTTTGTTTGCCTCTCGGACACTCGCGTGAAACATGGCCAAGTTGTTTACAAGTAAAGCAAGTACGGGAGCCAGGATTGTGAAAGGCCTTGGTAAAGGCAGCACCTATGGCGAGACCAATGGCATGGGCTGCACCCACCCTGGAACAGAGTCTAATAAAGTCAGAAATTTCCCCTTTATCCTTATGTGGTCAAAAAACATCCTGACATGCCGTGGTGGTGTCTTCAAACGCAAGATGTTTTACAAAGGTGCTTTCGCTTTCGCTTGGTCCAAGCAAGCATTCCCTGGCTAGGTTAAGCCGGGCAAAAAAGTCGCTATAAGGCTCGTCGGGCCCTTGTCAAATTTTTGCCAGGGAAGTGGTAGCTGAGCCCTTTTGAGGTAGGCGTCTCCAAGCATGTAAGCCAGCCATCTGAATCTGTACCAAAAGTCCAGCAGGGAAACATGCCTGTTTAGGGTTAGTGTCAAAAGGCACATTGACCACTAGCTTAACAGAATTCCAGTATTTAGAGGAGGCCTTAGTTAATTTTTTTGAGCAGTTTCCCAACAGTGCTCTTTGAAATCTGCATTCCACAACAGGAAGTCTCTGGCACTGAGGGTAGCTCGGGCTAAAAATTTCCAATCATTGGGAGTAAGCCATTGTGCACTGTGACTTTCTAATATAACCAAAGTGTAGGGTGCAGTGGGGTCATAGTGAGCACAAGCCTTTTTAAGTTTTTCAAGAAAATGCAGGCTTAATTTTTTGTAGATACTCTGGGTTCCTTCCTCTCTACGGGTGAACTCCTCATCCGCTGAGTCCTAATCTTCCTCTTGCCATTCCCGCGACTTTTTCCCATATTCCTTTTCCCCCGCTTCCTTCTCTTGATCCTCATCTAAGTCTTTGTCCTCACCCTTGGCGGGCTTATCTATCTGACTGTGGGTGACTGGGAAGGCAAGAACAGGCCGATGGAGCAGCTTAGCCTTTGTGCTAGACCACCATGGGCCAGCTCATGTTGACTCCATGCCTAAGGCTAATGAGCAGAGCTCAGAGTCATGGTATCTTAATTCTTTTAAAAGTTTGATCTGTTCCCTTCTATGTAGGAGAGACTCTCATAAGGGAGCCAGGTTAGGCAAGGGAAGTGGGAGAAAAATATCTGGGGGGCCAGTTGGCCTCTGAAGGGCCGAAGAACAAAAGGCAGGAGGGATAAAGAAGGGAGGCGGATGTGTAAGTCCTATTGGCTGTGGGAGGGTCCTGAGAGGTGTTGGGTCTTCTGAATGGTAGCGAGCTGCTTCCTTCTCCAAGGTAGCCTCCTCACCATGGGTCAATATGTCTCTGGTATTTAAAACTGGATAAAGGCGGTTGCAAACCCTGGGAGCCTTATTCATTAGTGTGGGTTTTTTGAGGGGGACCAGGAAGGTTCCCAGAAGCCTGGGGAGACTGAGAAGTGTCTATGTCTATACTAACTGAAGGGCATGCCGAAGGGGGATGAGAGGTCTTTTGCATAGCCTCTTCCCAAATCTTGACAAGTTTTAAGGTACCATTGTCAAAGGGTAAACTATTAAGACTTTCATTAATTAAGTTCCAGGATATAAAGGTGGGAACAGGCCCCTTTTCTGGGCGAAAGGATTCATAATAATCTTTTAAACAGTCTCCTACTCTAAGCCGTCCTTTACCATCAATGGTCCCTTCAAGGGGAAACCATGGACACAATTCTCCTTTGTAGGAAAAGATTAATTTTAAGTCCTTTTTCTTAACACGCTCCCACCATGTGTTCAGGGACTCCTTGAGGCTTGACAAAAATGACCGTGAGCTCCGCTTGGCCAAGTCTTCACAGAGGATGGCGTTCCCCCTCAGTCAAAGTCTCGAGCCCCAGTCGGTGGGCGCCAGATATCCCGGAGGGCAGGACACATCAACGTGGATGGCGAACCTAGGTGGGGAAGAATGATGGGACAAGAGACACGAGAGATGACAGCAAGACAGGAGTTCTGATCAAGCTGCAAACTTTTATTGTTCACACAGGGGTATTTATATGCTGGGAATGGAAAAGCTCTCTTATCGGCAGTTGCTGGATGTCTTCACAAGGTGAGATAATGTCAGGATGTTTCAGGAAGACAGATGGCCGCAGGATGTCTCTGGGAGATAGATGGCTACATTATGTCTCCCAGGCAGGATGTCCTCCAGGGGGCTGTTTCTTGTAAGTATCAGGCTATTCTTTGAAGGAGAACTTGCTTCTAGCCCCTGACAGTCAGGGATTGATTATTTGGAATGGAAAATTGGAAAATGAATCCAATGTGTATGCAAATATGTGCTACAGAAAAAATATTCTCATTCTCATTCAGAACAATGCCTTGACATTACCTTGGCCAAAATTAAGACACAATTAGAGGAGAAGAATTAGAAAATCTGTGAATACTTATCTGGAATGGAAAATGCTCAGGAGTTCAAAATCTTGGAGGTGGTAGAAGAGTTTCCAAAAGTAAGGACCAGGGTAAAAACTCCACAAACATGGAGCTTTGACGGCCTAAAGACTTCTGGAGAAACTACCTATGAGGTTTGGCACTTGAAATATATGTTGATGATAGGAGTTTTAGCTTCATTTCTAGTAAGACCATCAAAGCTCTATGTGCATCTATGTGACCTGGAGGACATGGTTTCTTATTTTCCAATGAACATGAGGCAGCAGTGCTGAATTATTACTTTGTAGGTAAACTGTTTCCACTGGGGTCTCTCCATGTGGACTGTGAAGACATTTGGTCATCCTCCAATTTTCATGGTGTTTATCGCTGCGGCACTGGGAGTTTGGTATTTGCTTCACAAAATACAAGGAGTTCAACTGGGACACAGTGCTGGTGGGAGTTCTGACATGTGTGGTGGGTCAGGGTCTGCAGAAGAATGCACCAACCAGGCTTCTATCCCACATAGCTTGCCCCATTGACCATAGCAACCTGAATGTGATCATTGCCCTGATACCTCTCCATATAACAAGATGCCTTTACATACAAGGTTCTGCTAGCTGCACCATGTCAGTATCAAGCCATTTGGAAGACAATGGCAGATACACATGACACCACAACAGATGTTTTATCACACACCTACACACCACTGATCTAGGCCCATTACTCAGTAGGGTCCAGCTTACTGTCACCTCTGTTCTACACCATTTTCATGAATCCCAGTTAATCAAGGCACTGTCTGGTACACACATGATAAGCAACAGGACACCCAAAGTTTCTCCAGTGCCACCTGGTCATGGGAATTTCAAAAATTTCATGGTATTATTAAAACCTTTTTTCAAGGATGAAGTTGGAGGCACTGTCGGATTCAATTTATTTGGGAACCATTAAATGGTGTGGAAGCTCATTGTAATGAAAGCCCTGGAGAACCCTCACAAGCAAGACTTCCCAAAGAGTGGCCAAATTTCACAAGAAGCTAGGCCCACTGAGGTCTACAATGTGAGTTCCATGTGTGTTTTGACTCTCAACTATTTCTGGCAAGTCTTTCAGAAGCAGCAGTCCATTCATAAATTGGGCAGGATGAATGCTGGGAAGCTTTCTTCTAGACAGGATACATCCATTGATGCATTCTATTTTTTAATGTCTACAACCATGGACATAGTGGGATAATAGACATAGAAACACTTGCCTTGAAAAACTACTTACAAGAAAGAGTACACTTTAAACAAACAAACAAACAAAAAAACTGCTTCTTCCTACCTATTCTCAGAACATGAGAGAAAATCACCAACTCATACCCACATGCACAAAGGCACCTCCTTCCCCCAAGTAAGTCTGTGACTATCCGGATTCTCCTCTGACTGGTGGGCCATACTATATTCCCCCAAAATGGCCTGTCCTGTCTCAGATCTGGTCTCCTCGGCCAACGCTGTGAAGTTGTCAGGAGGCAGCGGTTAACCACTACGTGCTTTCTAAGGAAAGGCCCCTCTTCAGAGCTCTCCTGGCATTTGGCCATTCTCACATCAGTAGGTACCAAGAAAGACTGACTCTGTCCTTGGTAAAACCAAACAAGTTTCCCCGCTGGGACTGGGACTGGGAATGGGACTGGGACTGGGACTGGGACTGGCTCTGTTTGCCTGGTTTCAGGATCCAAAGTTCAGAGAGTTCCATCACCAAGGGAGTGAGGTAGGTCACTTTTGTCAGGAACTGTATGAGGTCACTGCCTTGGCAACCACTTTGTCCTAACAGTTCCTCCAAAGATTCCCAGAGATGGAGGCTGCCCCTACTTCCTGTGACACTATCACAAGTTATAATGGTATATCAACCATAGGCACCCAGGAGCAGCTCTCCACACAGGCCTGGTTTAGTCCATGTTCTCTACATTAAGAAGAGAGATGTTGATTCAGACACATCCCTTCATCCTGACCAGGTTGTTTGCATTGGAAGATGACTTTTTCTCTCTCTAGTCCTTCATAGCTGCATACATCTTCTAAAGGGATCATTTCTGCATAAACTTTTGAGGTTCTCAGCAGGTGGAAGATCCCCTACATTCCTGTATTATAAGACCAACTCTGTACCTGCTCCTCTGTAAAGTTAGATTCAGGAAAGACTGTATGGATGGGGTTAATAACATGTTCGATTTGGATTAGGAATCATTCTGGAGGATGAATTATGATATTCTGAACCTGCGATATTAATACGAATATATAGGTGAAATATAAGTACGTAAACAGAAATCCAGGTAAGATTTGCAGCATAGAAGGGCATTGGGCCCGTGATTATGATACTTAGCTTTGAAATGTGTTCTGCAAAGATGTCTCAGAAAAATCGATATACAATGGCATAGGTCCTTGTACCTTGGATGATTGAATTCCAAAGAGAACATACAGTCAAAAAGGGATAGTCAGTAGGATTAGAAAGATAATTGATAGGTTTAGAAAGAAGAGTGAGTATAGGATTTGGACAAAAAGTTCTTTAGCAATAGAGTTTCGGGTAGAGAGTGAATGTAAATGTAAGCAGATGTGAAGAGTCTGTCACAATGATGAACTGGGGAAAATATGTAGGGATGCAGATATCAATAGAGACATTAGGAAATCAGACCAAGTATAAAGTGAGTGATAGGATTAGACATTTTCAACAGGGTTGAGGTTGAATATATAATCTTAAGAAGAAACAAATATTTAGTCACCAATAGGATTGACATTTGAGAGCATTAGATGTTTTTCATAATCCATGCTCACTTTCCATTTAGGCTTTGGTACAAACATAAGTGGGATCTTTTTATTTGTGTCCAGAAAATTACTGTGATAAAATGTATATGTAGATCAGATGACATGCGTATTTATTCAACCATTTCTGGGTGCAATATTTTGAAGATGTATAAATTAGTATTGGGGATACAAATAGGTGTACCTTTGTCTATCAATATAGAGATAATGCATGAATTGACCATACTGTGAATAAATAATATAACTACTTTCAACTTTAAATAATGGATTGAATTGATATCTGAATATATACAGGAAATCTGATATTGATATACAATCATTGATTCCAACCAGTTATACATCTAATGGTAATATTAGGGTTATGGTTTATCATGAAGAGTGTGTGAGTTTTGCTTCTAAATGATTATGGAAATCGAAAATAATGTGTTTGGAAAGAAGTCTCATAAAAAGATCTAGCCAAGAAACCTGAAGAAATACATGTGTTCTGAAGCAGGAATTGATTGATAGTGAGTCAAATGCCTATAAATTTGTTAACTTCTGGATAAATATATATCTTATGATGTGCATAAACTGAAGAAATAGTAATGTACCAGTGTTGAATAAAATAGAACGTCAAAATAAACATCATGTATCATTGGAATCTACTTACATTGATGTTAAACTGCGTTAGTTATTGTAGAAATATTAGGATTTGTATGCACAATTCACTGAATTTAGCTTTCAGTACTAGGAAACAAATATGTATTTCAGGTGGATGAATATTTCTGATAATAATCTTGTGAAAAGTTGGTTATAAATCCACATACATGAACATGAGTGAATTTAGGGAGTGTATAATAAGACACATATATTGCATATTTTGAAATATCTGGAGAGTATATATATATATATATATATATATATATATATATATATATATATACAAAACACACACAGAGACATTAAATAGTAACAATATATATGCCAATTGAAATTCATCATTAAATATATATCATCCACAGATTCAAAGCTATTTATTTTACTAAAAATGGATTTATGTATAATGTTGTTCAACTAAGAACCTCAACCATAGATTGAATTTTCAGTTCCAACCGGGTTTAGGAGTAGTCATTTCTTCTCTCAATTTATATCTTCCAATTCAGCCACCTCACAAGAATGTACGAGTGATAAAAGCTCGGATTCTGTATGTACATATAAAAATACATGTTCTGAATAGGCAACAGAGAACAGGAGACAGGAATTCACATATTAACTTTAAAAACACATGGAGACCTATTTCAATTAAAAATTAACTAGATTTATAACACCAACCCTTTATCATGCAAAATGGAAGTCCAACTATACAGCATGCCTCCTCTGAACTTCTTGTATTTCTATTCTGTTTGGGTTATATTTGTCCATCATATTAGGATTAGTAGTCAGAGTCTAGTAGGTATGGGTTAGGGTCAGGGTTTCATTTTCTCTAATGGAAAATTAGATAAGGAATCCAAAATGTATGCAAATATGTGCTGCACAAAAATATTCCCACTTTCATCCAGAACGATGGCTTGACATTACCTTCCCCCCAAGTAAGACACAATTAGAGGAGAAGACCTTGAAAATCTGTGAATACATATCTGGAATGGAAAATGCTCAGGAGTTCACAACTTTGGAGGTGGTAGAGGAGTTTCCAAAAGTAAGGGACAGTGTTGATAGACCCAACCTGATCTTTTATTAAAATTGGGAGCCATCTTGCCACAAAGCCATGAAAAGCTAATTTCGGCTTTACTATAAATTCCTGCAAATTCTGAACCTGCTTGGAATGCGTGCTCGTGCCTTGAACTCCCCCATGCCTATCTCTCTGACCAGATAGCAGCCCTCTCTGAAACTTTAGTGATACATCATAGTTTTTAGCCCTCCCTGGCCAGAAAACGACCCTCTGTGAGGTATAATGGTCATCATAATTTCTGATGTTGGGGCCAGCAAAAAAAAAAAAAAAAAAAAAGTAAACTACCATTATTGTGATGCTTGTCAAAATTCTGTTATCAATAACCCCCCTTTTGTGTTACTTTCTGGGCTATATAGCTAGGCTGTAGCAAATGTGGGGTTGCTGTCTTGTTCCCGCCGTTTTGGGAGGGAGAGGTAGCCCGGCCGGTTGAAATAATAAACTTGCCTTAATTTGATTTTAATTGGAGTCAGTGGTCTTTTCTTTTATTCTGGTCTAACGTTTTGGAGTTCCCCAGCAAGATGACCGTGCCCGAACAGATCACAAGACAAAACTGCTGGAAATTCTGAAGCTGGCCTTCTCTCCAGGGCTCCCGGCTACAGAGCCACTCTAGGGGATGCACAACTTGAGATTTTCCAACGCCTTGGAGTGAGCCTTTGGTCCAGGGAGCACTGAAGTGAACCAATGGACTAAAACTATTAGTAAGCACCTGGTGAAGGAGGACTCCTTAGGTAAGTGGCGCCTTGATAACATCTGATATCTGATTAAGGGAGATCTTTTCTGATGACAGAGAGGTGGCCTGGGGAGGCTCACATATACTCCTGTCTGGGACAGTAACAAGAATCATTCTGTCCTTTGTTCTGTTCTGTAGAGAATTCCTCTGGATGGGTTGAGAGGTGCGGATGGGCACGCACGTGGTCCTACCCGAGAGCTTTAGCAGGACATTGCATTGCTCCTCCGTTTTTCTGTTTTGGTGCGGGGTTTCTGTATTTTTCTGTTTTGTTCTGTGTTCTATATATTTTTTGTTTGTTTCTTTTTGTGCGTTTTGTTGTGTGATTTCGGTGCTAAAAACTTAAGGATATTGGACGTGAAAATTGGTAATAATGCAAGTAAGCGTGACACCTTTTTTGGACTGTGTTTTAAGGAACTACGATGAACTTTACCCCCCTTTGTTAAGCAGGATAAGAGAAGCCCCTAGCTGCCTGCCGGGAGCACACACACTGCACAGGGCAATGCCTGCTGGGGACCTAAGAACTGAGTATATCCCAGGTAAACGAGTGAAACTCCTTTAAAACCCCTTGTCCCTTCAGATAAAGAGAGTCACACCATTTGGCAGAGTCCCCTGTTTTTCTCCTTTGTTAGCAAAGCAATAAACCTCCCCTTTTCTTTTTCTCAATACCCTTTCCTCATTATTAAATTGGCATTAATTGGCTTCAAAGTCAGGAACCGAACTTTAAGTTACAAATTTTGATACACCCCCCCCCCACCTTAGTCCTGGTACTTTTTGAGATCTGAATACTGAAATGTTAGGAGATGGAGCATGCTTGGGGTGGAACTGAACCAGAGGAGCTAATCCTGTAAGTAAAAGGAGGGACTGAGGGACTCCCAGCAGCTGCCAAAGCCCTGTTGCTTCAGGGAATTCCCTCCTTCCTTCCCTGCACTGTAAGGATTATCCCACCTCTGTTTTCTTAAAAAAGAGAAAAAGAAAAAGGAGATGCTAAATTCAGTAAAGGCAACATAGAGACCATTGATTTTACATTTCAGGTTTCTCCTCTGTTAAAACATATGGTCCTCTTGTGGGAACATCTATGGTGCCACTAGTGTAGGAGATTTTTCTCTCATCTGTTCTCTTTTAACGGCTTCTATCTGTCAGCCATAGTCTGGAGCTCCTTTCTGTCTGTCTTGTGTCTTTTTTTCTGGCCCTTTAAGACATGTGCAATAATGTGTTGATATTATAAATTGTTTCTTGCACTGGGTGAGATTCCCAGTGCTCTCTTGAAAGCCAACCTGGACCTAAATCTCAGTTTCCAAGGGCGACTCTCATGCATGGGCTCCTAAAATCCCAACAGAATTCATGGCAATACTATTCTGAGGTCAGTTCTAGAACTCAGACTCTAAGGGGAATCACACCAGAGTTCAAGCCCAGGTGGAGCCAGTCATCTCTTCCAACTGCCAAACAAATGACCACAATTAAAACGAAAACACTCCCACATTGCCCTCATCTTCTTGCATATAGAAACTCATCATAGCCTCTGGCTGGAGGTTTCCATGAGGGGTGCAGACCAAGATAGTGTCCAAATAAGCTCCCTAGTCCCTCATTTGCCTAAAGTAAGGGTGGACTGCACACCCTTCCTGAGAAACAGGAGTCATGAAATAGGCCCACATTAATACTGCTCTGTTTCTCCAATTTGAGGCCTACTGACTGTCAGGTATAGATTCTTTATGTGATTTGGAGTCATGAGAAAACCCAAGCACCTATGGGCTAGCATCTGCAGGGCTTTGAAGAACTCATTTGACCCAAAGGATCCCTATTCTCACTTGATGGATATCAGAAACCTAACAGACAAAGGCAAGAGACTTCATACACAATGATTGATCTTTGTGCCATTTTGGTTTTTGACGCACACATGGGATCTTTCTTTAGATACATTAGGTGCTGAGAATCAAAGCCACAGCCTCACACAGGGCCAAGAGGCTGATTCAGACACATCCCTTTCCAAAGCATTTAACCAAAGAGCCACAGGTGATGCCCATTCATTTCCTTTTGAAAATGGTTTTCTTCAGGCTTCACAAAGGTGTGGCCCAAGGCAAAGACCTTCCTGATATTCAGGGAAAAAGAACAATAGGTAAGCAAAAGGCCCAAAGCAGGGTTTCTCCACTGAGAAGTTCCTGGTCACACTGATATCTGAGTTTTCTGAGATGCTCGCCATTCCCTTCAGCTATCCAGTACATGGCCATGTCACAGAGCTCGGAGGTGATACATAACTTAGACGCAAAACCATGAGCCTATTCTGGAGAGTGGCAAGGATTCAGGAATAAAACTGGAAATTAGGAACATGGTAGGTGTTGCCCATCCATATGGCATGCCACTGTCCATTCACGTATTCGGCAGGAAAAATGCTGGGAAGTTTTCTACTAGACAGAAGACATCTATTGATGCATTCTCTTTTCTAATGTGTACAACCATGGACACAGTGGGATACAGAGATATAGAAACACTGGCCTTGTCAAACGACTTACTAGAAACAGTCCACTCCAAACCAAACAAAACGCCTCTCCTACCTACTCTCAGAACATGAGACTAAACCACAAACTCAGACCCAACCCTTCATCATAACCAGGTTGTTTGCATTGGAAGATGAATTTTGGTCTCTCAGGTCCTTCATAGCTGCGTACATCTTCTCTATGGATCATTTCTGCATGGACCTTTGAGTTTCTCAGGAGGTGGAAGTTCCCATACGTTGATGTATTGTAAGACCACCTCGTCCCTGCTCTTTTTTAAAGTTAGATTGAGGGAACAGTGTATGGTTAGGTTAACAACATGTCCAATTAGGGTTAGGAATCATTCTGCTGGATGAATAATGGTATTGGGAACCTGCGATATTTATAAGAATATATAGTTGTAATATATATATATATATATATATATATATATATATATATATATATATATGAAAAAAGAAATCTAAGTAATATTTGAAACACAGAAGGGCATTAGGCCCTTGATTGGGATACTTAGCATTGAATTAAGTTCTGCACAGATGTGTCAGATAAATCAATATACAATGGCATAGGACCTTGTACCTTGGATGATTGAATGTCGAAGAGAACATCCAGTCAAAAACGGATAGTCGGAAGGTTATAAACAGTAAACGGTAGGTTTCGGAAGAAGAGTGAGTATAGAATTTGGAACAAATTCTTTAGAAACAGTGTTTCGATTAGAGAGTGAATGTAAATGTCAGCACATATGAAGAGTTAGTCACAATCATGAACTGAGGAAAATATGTAGGAAAGCAGATATAAATAGAGACATCAGGAAATCAGGCAAAGTAAAAAGTAAGTGAAAAGACTAGACATTTCCAACATGGTTGAGTTTGAATATATAAACTTAGAAAGAAACAAACAGGTAGTCACCAATAGGATTGACATTTGAGAGCATTAGGCAACCTAGACATGGGTGTTTTTAGTAATGCATGCTTACTTTCCATTAAGGCTTTGGTACAATCATAAGTGTGACCTTTGCTTTTTTTGTCCAGAATATTACTGTGATCAAATGTATATGTATGTCAGATGACATGAGTATTTTTTCCACCATTTCTGGGAGCATTATTGTGAAGACGTATAAATTAGTATTGGGGTTACAAATAGGTGTACCCTGTGTCAAGGAATATAGAGATAATGAATGAATAGACCATACTATAATTAAACAATATAACTGTTTCCAAATTTCAATAATGGATTGAATTGACATCTGAAAATATACAGGAAATCTTATACTGATAAACAGTCATACATTTCAACCAGTTATACATCTAATTTTAATATTATGTTTATGGTTTACCTTGAAGAGTGTGTGAGTTTTGTTTCAAAATTGATTATGGAAGTCGAAAATAATGTGTTTGGAAAGAAGTCTCATGAAAACAACAGTCAAGAAACCTGAAAGAATACATGTGTTTTGAAGCAGGAAGTGATTGAATGTGAAAAAAAATGCCTATAAATTTGTGAACTTGTGGATGAAATATATGTCGTATGATGTGAATAAACTGAAGAAATATTAATGAACCAGTGTTGAATAAAAAAGAACGTCAAAATACACATCATGTCCTATAGGAATCTACTTGCATTGATGCAAAACTAGGTCAGTTACTGTAGAAATATTAGGATTTGTATGCACCATTCACTGAAGTTAGTATTCAGTAGTAGGAAACAAATATGTATTTCAGGTGGATGAATATTTCTGAGAATAATCTTGTGAAATTTTGATTATAAATCCACATATATGAACATGAATGAATTTAGGGAGTGTATAATGAAACACATATATTTCATATTTTGAAAAATCTGGAGAGTGTGTATTGTGAATATTTATTTATATATATATATATATATATATATATATATATATATATATATATTGAAATATATATATATATATATATATATATATATATACACACACACACAAAACACACACAGACATTAAAACGTAGCAATATATATGCCAATTGAAATTCATCGTGAAAAATATATCATCCACAGATGCAAAAATATTTAATTTACTGAATATGGATTTATGTATAATGTTGTTCTACTAGGAAGCTCACCCATAGGTTGAATTTTCACTTCCAACAGCGTTTAGGAAGAGTGATCTCTGCTCACAATTTGTATCTGCCAAGTCATCCACCTCAGAAGCATGTATGTGCGATACCAGGTAGGAATCTATATGTCATATAAAAATACATGTGCTGAATAGGCTACAGAGAAAGTGAGACAGGATTTCACATATTTGTTAACTTTAGAAAAACATGGAGGACTATTTCAACAAAAAATGACTAGTTATATGACTCCTATAATTTATCATGCAAAACGCAAGTCCAACTATACACCATGCCTCCTCTGAACTGTTTGTATTTCTATTCTGGTAGGGTTATTGTTCTCCATCGTATTAGAATTAGTAGTCAGAATCTAGTAGGCTATGTGTTAGTGTCAGGTATTCAGTGTTTCAAATGAAAAATTGGAAAATGAATCCAATGTGTATGCAAAAATAGCTAGAGAAAAATCTTCCCACTCTCATCCACAACAATGCCTTGACGTTACCCTCACCTTAAGTAATACAAAATTATATGAGAAGAGTTAAAAAATCTGTGAATAAATATGTGGAATGGAATATGCTCAGGATTTTACAACGTTGGAGGTGGTAGAGGAGTTTCTAAAAGTTAGGGACAGGGTAAACACTCCACAAACATGCAGCTCTGCTGCAATAAGACTTCTTGAGAAACTGAATCTGAGGTTGGGCACTTGAAATATACGTTATTGTCAAAAAAATTTAGCTTCCATTGTATTGAGACAATCAAAGCTGGATCTGCATCTATGTGACCTGTTGGACATGGTTCCTTATTTTTCTGTGAACATGAAGAAACAGTGCTGAATTGACTCTTTGTAGGTAATCTGTGGCCACTCGGGGCTAAGTTTCTCCCCGTGTGGTCTGTGAAGCCATTTGGTCATCCTCCACTTTCCGTGATATTTCTTGTTGCTGCACTGGGAATTTGGTATTTGCTTCATGAAATTCAAGGAATTCAACCGGGACACAGTCCTGGAGGGAGTTCTGTCACGTGTGGTTGGTCACAGAATGCATGAGCATGCATCAATCAGGCTTCTATCTCACATAGCTTGCCCCCTTGAACATTGGAACCTGATTCTGAACATTGCCCTGATACCTCTCCATATAACAAGATTCCTTTACATATAAGGGTCTGCTGGCTGCACAATGTCAGTGACAAGCCATTTGAAAGCCAATGGCAGATCCACATTGGCCCACCACAGATGTTTTATCACACACCTGCCCACCACTGCTCTAGGCCAACTACTCAGCAGGCTCCAACTTACTGGCACCTCGATTCTACACCATTTTCATGAAACCAAGTCAATCAATGCACTTTCTGGTATGCTCATGATCAGCACAGTTTCTCTATTGCCACCTGGTCATGGGAATTTCAAAAATTTCATGGTACTTATGTAGCCATTTTTCAAGGATGAATTTGGATGCACTGTGTGTTTCAATATATTCAGCAGGTATTAAATGGTGAGGAAGATCATTTCAATGAAAGCTCTTGAGAGCTCACACAGGCAAGGTTTTCCAAAGAGTAGAAAAAAGGTCACATGAAGCCAGGCCCATTGAGGTATACAATGTGAGGTCCATGAGTGTTTTGACTCACAAATATGGCTGCCAAGTCTTTCAGAATAAAATCATGTGATATCCTGGCTGAGACATCAATTGGTCTGTGGAAAGCCACACTGGGCCTAGATCTCACTTTCCAAGGGCGACTCTCAAGCGTGGCCTCCTAAAATCTCTACACAATTCATGACAATACTTCTCTGAGGTCAGTTTCAGAACTCAGTCTCTAAGGGGAATCACACCAGAGTTGAAGCCCAGGTGGACTCAGTCGTCTCTTCCAACCGCCACACAAAAGACCACAATTAAAATTAAAACACCCCCACATGGCCCTCATCCTCTTCCATATAGACACTCATCATAACCTCTGGCTGGAGTTTTCCATGGGGGTCACAACCCAAGGGAGTGTCCAAAAGAAGCTCCCTTGTCCCTCATTTGCCTAATGTCAGGGTGGGCTGGACACCCTTCCTGTGAACCAGGAGTGATTAAATAGGCCTGTCATTAATACGGCTCTGCTTCTCCAGTTTGAGGCCTACTGACTGTGTGGTTTAGTGAATTGGAGTCATGAGAAAACCCGAGCACATATGGGCTTGCCTCCGTAGGGGTTTGCAGAACTCATTTGACCCAAAGGATCCCTATTCTCTCTTGATGGAGGTCAGGTATCTTACAGAGGAAGGTGAGAGACTTCATCCACTATGACTGCTCTTTTTGCCATTTTGGTTTTGATGCACACATGGGATGTTTCTTTAGATCCATCAGGTGCTGAGAATCTAAGCCACAGCCTCAGACAGGGCTAAGAGGCTGATTCAGACACATCCCTTTCAAAGGAAATTAAGCAAAGAGCCTAAGGTGATGCCCATTCATTTCAATTTGAAAACTGTTTTCTTCAGGCTTCAAAAAGGGGTGGCCTGAGGCAAAGACCTTCCTGACATTTAGAGAAACAGAACAATATTTAAGCAAAAGGCCCAAATCAGGGTTTCTCCACTGAGACTTTCCTGGTCACACTGATATCTCAGTTTTCTGAGATGCTCGCCATTCCCTTCAGCTATCCAGTACATGGCCATGTCACAGAGCTTTGAGGTGGTACATATCTTGGACACAAAACCATGAGCCTATTCTGGATATTGGCCAGAATTCAGGAAGAAAACAGGAACTTGGGAAGTAAGTAGGTGTTTCCCATCCTTAAGGCAAGCCGCAGTCCATTCATAAATTGGACAGGATGAATGCTGGGAATTTTTCTAGTAGACAGGACACATCCATTGATGCATTCTCTTTTCCAAAATATATACAAACAGGGACAGAGTGGGACACACAGACATACAAACACTTGTCTTGTCGAAGGACTCACTAGAAACAGTCCTCTCCAAACCAAACAAACCACTTTTTCTACCTATTCTCAGAACATGAGACAAAACCACAAACTCACATCTACACCCACAAAGGCACCTCATTCCCCCAAGTAGGTCTGTGACTATACTAAGTGTCCTCTCACTGGTGGGCCATATTATGTTCCGCCAAAATGGCCTGTCCTGTCTCAGATCTGGTCTTCTTGGCCAACTCTGTGAAGTTGTCAGGAGCCAGCGGTGAGCCACTATCTTTTTCCTCAGGAAAGGACTATGTTCAGAGCTCTCCTTTCATTTGGCCATCCTCACATCAGTAGGTACCAAGAAAGTCTCACTCTGTCTTTGGTAAATTCAAAGAACTGAGACCACTGGGATTGGGACTGGAACTGGCTCTGGGTGCCTGTCTTCCCGGATCCCAAGTTCAGAGAGTTCCATCACCAAGGAAGTTAGGTAGGTCTCTTCCTTCAGGAACTGAATGAGGTCAGAGTTTTGGCAACCACTTTGTCCTAACAGTTGCTTCTTAGGGACATCTGAGATGGAGGCTGCTCGTAATTCCTGTGACACTTTCACAAGTTAGAATGGTACCTCAACCATAGGCACCTGGGAACACCTCACCACACAGGCCTGTTTTGGTTCATCTTCTGTACATCAAGAAGAGAGAGGCTGATTCAGACACATCCCTTCATCCTGACCAGGTTGTTTGCCATGAACGATGACTTTTGCTCTCTCAGATCCTTCATAGGTGCCTACATCTTCTCCAGGTATCATTTCTGCATGGAACTTTGAGGTTGTTAGCAGGAGGAAGATCTTCTACATTCTTGTATTGTAAGACCAACTCTGTCCCTGCTCTTATGTAAAGTTCAATTGAGGGAACAATGTATGGTAAGGGTTAATAACATGTGCAAATTGGGTTAGGAATCATTCTGCTAGATGAATAATGGTATTGTGAAACTGCGATACTTACAAGAATATACAGGTTAAGTATAAGTACGAAAACAGAAATCTAGGTAAGATTTGAAGCCCAGAAGGGCAATGAGCCCTTGATTGGGAAACTTAGCTTTGAATTATGTTCTGCACAGATGTCTCAGATAAATCGATATACAATTGCATACGATATGGTACCTTGGATGATTGAATGTCGAAGAGAACATCCAGTCAAAAAGGAATAGTTCGTAGGATTATGAAGAGAGTCGGTAGGTTTAGAAAGAAGAGTTAGTATATGATTTGGACCAAATGTTCTTTAGCAATAGGGTTTCAGGTAGAGAGTGAATGTAAATGTCAATACATATGAAGAGTCAGTCACAATGATGAACTCGGTAAAATATGTAGGAAAGCAGATATCAATAGAGAAATTACAAAATCAGGCAATGTATAAAGGGAGTGAGAGGATTAGACATTATCAACAGGGGTGAGGTTGAATATATAATCTTAGGAAAAAACAAATATGTAGTCACCAATAAGATTGACATTTGAGAGCATTAAGCAACCTGAACAAGGATGTTTTTCATAATCCATGTTCAATTTCCATTTAGGCTTTGGTACAATCATAAGTGTGACCTTTGATTTCTGTGTCCACAATATTCCTGTGATAAAATGTATTTGTAGATCAGGTGACATGAGTATTTCTTTCACCATTTCTGGGAGCCATACTTTGAAGACGTATAAATTAGTATTGGGGATAAAAATAGGTGTACCTTTTGTCTATGAATGTAAAAATAATACAACAATAGATCATACTGTGAATAAATAATACAACTGGGCCAACTTTAAATAATGGATTGAATTGATATCTGAAAATATACAGGAAATCTTAAGTGATACATCTAATGGTAATATGAGGGTTAAGTTTTACCATAAAGAATGTGATTTTTGTTTCAAAAGTGATTATGGAAATCAAAAATAATGTGTTTGGAAAGAAACCTCATGAATAGACCAGTCAAGAAACCTGGATTAATACATGTGTTCTGAAGCAGGAAGTGGTTGAAAGTGAAAGAAATGCCTATAAATTTGTGATCTTATGGATGAAATATATATCTTAAGATGTGTAAAAACTAAAGAAATAGTAATGTACCAGTGTTGAATAAAAATGAACATCATAATACACATCATGTCCCATAGGAATCTACTTGCATTGATGTTAAACTGGGTGAGTTACTGTAGAAATATTAGGATTTGTCAGCACCATTTACTGAAGTTACTTCTCAGTAGTAGGAAACAAATATGTATTTCAGGTGGATGTATATTTCTGAATATAATCTTGGAAAAGTTGATTACAAATCCACATACATGAACATGAATGAATTTAGGTAGTCTATATAAAATACATGTATTTCATATTTTGAAAAATCTGGAGAGTGTGTGTGTATATATATATATATATACACACACACACACACACACACACACACACACACACACAAAACACCCACACAGACATTTAAAAGTAGCAATATATATGCCAATCGAAATTCTTCATCAAATATATAGCATCCACAGATGCAAAAATATATATTTTACTGAACATGGATTTATGTATAATGTTGTTCTACTAGGAAGCTCAACCATAGGTTGAATTTTCAGTTCCAACATTGTTTAGGAGGTATGATCTCCTCTCACAATTTGGATCAGCCAAGTCAGCCGCCTCACAAAAATGTATGTGTGATAACAGGTAGGATTCTATATGTGCATATAAAAATACATGTGCTGAATTTGTACAGAGAAAGGGAGACAGGAGTTCACATATTTGTTAACTTTTAAAACAAATAGAGAACTATTTCTATTAAAAACTCACTAGATTTATAACACCTAACCTTTATCATGCAAAAGGCAAATCCAAATATGCATCATGCTTCCTGTGAACTGCTTGTATTTCTATTCTGTTTGGGTTATTTTTCTCAATCATATTAAGATTAGTAGTCGGAGTCTAGTAGGGTATGTGTTAGTGTCAGGGATTCAGTATTTTGAATGGAAAATTTGAAAATGAATCCAATGTGAATGCAAATATGTGCTACACAAAAAACTTTCCACTCTCATTCAGAACAATGCCTTGACATTACATTCACCCCAAGTAAGACACAATTAGAGGAGAAGAGTTAGAAAATCTGTGAATTCATATCTGGAATGGAAAAATCTCAGGAGTTCACAACCTTGGAGGTGGTAGAGGAGTTTCCAAAAGTAAGGGACATGGTAAACACTCCACAAACATGGAGCTCTGCTGAACAAAATACTTCTTGAGAAACTGCCTCTGAGGTTCGGCACTTGAAATATATGTTGTTGTCAGGAGCATTAACTTCCTTTCTAATGAGACCATCAATGCTGTGTCTGCATCTATGTGACCTGGACGACATGGTTTCTTATTTTCCAAAGAACATGATGCAGCAGTGGTGAATTCTCTCTTTGTACGTAAACTGTGGCCACTTAGGGTAAATGTCTCCCTGTGTGGACTGTGAAGCCATTTGGTCATCCTCCAATTTTCATGGTGTTTCTTGCTGCTGAACTGGGAGTTTGTTATTTTCTTCATGAAATACAAGGTGTGCAACTGGGACACAGTGCTGGAGGGAGTTCTGGCACTTGTGGTGGGTCAGGGTCTGCAGAAGAATGCACCAACCAGGCTTCTCTCCCACATAGCTTGCCCCTTTGTTCATAGCAACCTGATTCTGAACATTGCCCTGAAACCTCTCCATATAAGTAAATGCCTTTACAAATAAGGGTCTGCTAGCTGCACCATGTCAGTATCAAGCCATTTGGAAGCCAATGGCTGATCCACATGGCCCAACCAAAGATGTATTATCACACACCTGCACACCATTGCTCCAAGCCCACTCTTCAGCAGGCTCCAACTAACTGGCATCTCAGTTCTACACCATTTTCATGAAACCCAGTCAATCCAGGCACAGTCAAGTACACTCATGATCAGCAATAGGACAACCAAAGTATCTCCAGTGCCACCTGGCGATGGGAATTTCAAAAATTTAATGGTATTTATCTAGCCATATTTCAAGGATGAATTTACAGGCACTATGGGTTTCAATTCATCCAGGAACCATTAAACAATGGGAAGATCATTTCAATGAGAGCTCTAAAGAACTCTCACAGACAAGGCTTCCCAAACAGTGGCCAAAAAATCACATGAAGCCAGACTTATTGAGGTCTACAATGTGAGGTCCATGTGTGTTTTGACTCTTAACTATGGCTGCCAAGTCTTTCAGAATACAATCATGTGATATCTTTGCTGAGATTCCCAGTGGTCTGTGAAAAGACACACTGGGCCTAGATCTCACTTTCCAAGGGCGACTCTCAAGCGTGGCCTCCTAAAATCACTACACGATTCATGACGATACTTCTCTGAGGTCAGTTTCAGAACGCAGTCTTTAAGGGGAATCACACCAGAGTTGAAGACCAGGTGGACCCAGTCATCTCTTCCAACTGCCACACAAATGACCACAATTAAAACCCAAACACTCCACACATGGCCCTCAAAATCTGCCATATAGACACTCATCATAACCTCTGGCTGGAGGTTTCCATGAGGGGTGCATCCCAAGATAGTGTCCAAAAGAAGCTCCCTTGCCCCTCATTTGCCTAAAGTCAGAGGGGCCTGGACACCCTTCCTGTGAACAAGGAGTGATTAAATAGGCCTGTCATTAATAGGGCTCTGCTTCTCCAGTTTGAGGACTAGTGATTGTCAGGCATAGATTCTTTATGTGATTTGGAGCCATGTAATACCCCAAGCACATATGGGCTAGCCTCTGCAGGGATTTGAAGAACTCATTTGACCCAAAGTAACCCTATTCTCACTTGATGGAAGTCAGGAAGCTAAAAGAGGAAGGCAAGAGACTTTATCCACAATGACAGATCTTTTTGCCATTTTTTTATATGGATGCAGACATGGGATCTTTCTTTAGATTCATCAGGTGCTGAGTACCTAAGCCACAACCTCACACAGGGCAAAGAGGCTGATTCAGACACTTACCTTTCCAAAGCAATTAAGCAAAGAGCCACAGGTGATGCCCATTCATATCCATTTGAAAACTGTTCTCTTCAGGCTTCACAAAGCGGTGGCCTGAGGCAAAGACCTTCCTGACATTTAGAGCAACAGAACCATGGGTATGCAAATGGCCCAAAGCAGAATTTCTCCACTGAGTGCTCCAGGTCACACTGGTATCTAAGTTTTCTGAGATTCTCCCATCCCTTAAGCTATCCAGTACATGGCCATGTCACAGAGCTTGGAGTTGGTACATATCTTGGACACAAAACCATGAGCCTATTCTGGAGAGTGGTCAGAATTCAGAAAGAAAACAGCAACTTAGGAAGATATTAGGTGTTGCCCATTAATAAGGCAAGCCACAGTCCATTCATAAATTGGGCAGTATGAATGCTGGGAAGCTTTCTTCTAGACAGGACACACCTATTGATACATTCTCTTTTCTTATGTCTACAAACAGTGACAGAGTGGGATACACAGAATTTGACACTCTCGCCTTGTTAAATGACTTAATAGAAACAGTCCTCTCCAAACCAAACAAGCCGCCTTTCCAACCTATTCTCAGAAGATGAGACAAAACCGCAGCCTCACACCCACACCCACAAAGGCAACTTCTTCCCCCAAGTAGGTCTGTGACTATCCTGTTAGTCCTCTTACTGGTGAACATACTATGTTCCCCCAAAATGGCCTGTCCTGTCTCAGATCTGGTCTTCTTGGCCAACACTGTGAAGTTGTCAGGAGCCAGCAGTGAGCCACTACCTGCTTTCTCAGGAATGGCGCATCTTCAGAGCTCTCTTGGCATTTGGCCATTCTCACAAAGTAGGTACCAAGAAAGTCTGACTCTGTCCTTGGTAAATCCAAGCAATTGAGACCACTGGGATTGGGACTGGGACTTGCTCTGGGTGTCTGGATTTTTGGATCCCAAGTTCAGAGAGTTCCACCAACAAGGAAGTTAGGAAGGTCACTTCTTTCAGGAACTGAATGAGGTCAATGTGTTGGCAACCACTTTGTCCTAACAGTTGCTTCCAAGGGTCCTATGAGATGGAGGCTGCCCATACTTCCTGTGACAGTTTCACAAGTTAGAATGGTATATCAACCATAGGCACCCAGGAAGAGCTCTCCACACAGGCCTGGTTTGGTCCATCTTCTCTACATTAAGAAGAGCAAGGCTGATTCAGACTGAACCCTTCATCCTGACCAGGTTGTTTGCATAGAAGATGACTTTTGCTCCTTCAGGTCCTTCATAACTGACTACATTTTCTCCAGGGATCATTTCTGCATTGACCTTTGAGTTCTCAGCAAGTGGAAGATCCCCTAAATTCCTCTATTGTAAGACCAACTCTGTCCCTGCTCTTCTGTAAAGTAAGATTGAGGGAAGAGTTTATGGTTAGGGTTAATAACATGTTTGATTCGGGTTAGGAATCATTCTGTGGGATGAATCATGGTATTGGGAAACTGCAATATTTAAAGGAATATAGAGGTGAAATATAAGTATAACAATCAAAACCTAGGTAAGATTTGTAGCCCAGAAGGGTATTGAGTGCTTGATTAGAATACTTAGCTTTGAATTATGTTCTGCACAGATGTCTCAGATAAATCTATATACAATGGTATAGGACCTTGTACACTGGATAATTATATGTCGAAGAGAACATCCAGTCAAAAAAGGATAGTCGGTAGAATTAGAAAGATAGTTGGTAGGATTAGAAACAAGAATGAGTATAGGATTTGAACCAATAGTACTTTAGCAGTAGGGTTTTGGGTAGAGAGTGAATGTAAATGTCAGCACATGTGAAGAGTCAGTCACAATGATGAACTGGGGAAAATATGTAGGAAAGAAGATATCAATAGAGACATTAGGAAATCAGGCAAGGTATAAAGTGAGGGATATAATTAGACATTTTTAAAAAGCTTGAGGTTGAATACATAATCTTAGGAAGAAAAAAGTATGTAGTCACCAATAAGATTGACATTTGATATCATTAGGCAACCGGGACGTGGATATTTTTAGTAATCTATGATCACTTTCCATTTAGGCTTTAGTACAATCATAAGTGTGCCATTTGATTTTTGGCCATAATGTTTCTGTGATAAAATGTATATGTAAATCAGGTGACATGAGTATTTCTTCCACCATTTCTGGGAGCAATATTTTGAAGACATATAAATTAGTATTGGGGGTAGAAATAGGTGTACCCTGTGTCTATGAAGATAGAGATAATGCATGAATAGACCATATTGTGGATAAATAATATAACTTTTTGCAACTTTAAATAATGGATTGATTGATATCTGAAAATATACAGGAAATCTTGTATTGATATACAATCATTCATTCCAACCAGTTACACATCTAATTGTATATTAGTGTTATGTTTTATCATGAAGAGTGTGTCAGTTTTGCTTCAAAATTGATTTTGGAAATGGAAAGCAATGTGATTGGAAAGAAGTCTCATGAAAAGACCAGTCAAAAAACCTGAAGGAATAAATGTGTTCTGAATCAGGGAATGATTGAAAGTGAAATAAATGCCTATATATTTGTGAACTTGTGGACGAAGTATATATCCTATGAAATGCATAAACTGAAGAAATAATAATATACCAGTGTTGCATAAAAATGAACGTCAAAAAACACATCATGTCCCATAGAAATCTAATTGCATTGATATCAAACTGGGTCAGTTACTGTAGAAATATTATGATTTGCTACACCATTCACTGAAGTTAGCTTTCAGTACTAGAAAACAAATATGTATTTTAGGTGGGTGAATATTTCTGAAATAATCTTGTGAAAAGTTTATTATAAATCCAAATACATGAACATGAATGAATTTAGGGAGTGTATATAACACAAAAATGTTTCATATTTTGAAAAAACTGTATATATATATATATATATATATATATACACACACACGCACACAAAACACACACACCGACATTAAAATGTAGCAATATATATTCCAATCAAAATTAATCATGAAATATATATTATCCCCAGATGCAAAAATTTTTTTTCTACTGAACATGGATTTATCTATAATGTTTTTCTACTAGGAAGCTCACCCAAAGTTTGAATTTTCAGTTACAACAGTATTTAAGAGGAGTGATCACTTCTCACAATTTTTATCTGCCATGTCTTCAACCTCACAAAAATATACGTGTGATACCAGGTAGGATTCTATATGTGCCTATAAAAATACATGCGCTGAATAGGCTACAGAGAAAGGGAGACAGGAATTCACATATTTGTTAACTTTAAAAACACATCGAGAACTATTTCAATTAAAAATTCTCTAGACTTAAACAGCCTCCCTTTATCATGCCAAGGAAAAGTCCAACTATACACCATGTGTCCTCTGAACTGCTTCTATTTCTATTCTCTTTGGGTTGTTATTCTCCATCATGTTAGGAGTATTAGTCAGATTCCAGTAGGGTATGTGTTAGTGTCAGGGTTTCAGTATTTCAAATGGAAAATAGGAAAATGAATCCAATGTGTATGCAAATATGTGTTTCACAAAAATCTTCCCACTCTCATCTTGAACAAAGCCTTGACATGACTTTCGCCCCTAGTAACACACAATTAGAGAAGAAGAGTTAGAAAATTTGTGAATACATTTCTGGAATGGAAAATGCTCAGGAATTCTCAACCTTGGACATGGTAGAGGAGTTCCAAAAGTAATAGACAGGGAAAACACTCCACAAACATGGAGCTCTGCTGCCCTAAAGACTTCTTGAGAAACTGCCTCTGAGGTTGGGCACTTGAAATATATGTTGTTGTCAGGAGCTTTAGCTTCCTTAGTAGTGAGACCATCAAACCTGGGTGTGCATCTATATGACCTGGAGGACATGGTTTCTTATTTTCTAAAAAACAAGAGGCAGCAGTGCTGAATTCTTTCGTTATAGTTAAACTGTAGACACTGGGGGCTAACTGTCTCCCCGTGTCAACTGTGAAGCCATTTGTTCATCCTCCACTTTTCTTAGTGTTTCTTGCTCCTGTACTGTGAGTTTGGTATTTGCTTAACAAAATACAAGGAGTTCAACTGGGACACAGTGCTGGAGGGAGTTCTGTCACTTCTGGTGGGTCAGGGTCTGCAAGAGAATGCACCAACCAGGCTTCTATTCCACATAGCTTGCCCCCTTGTTCATAGCAACCTGATTTTCAGCATTGCCCTGAAACCTCCCCATATAACAAGATGCCTTTAATATAAGGGTCTGCTGGCTGCACCACGTCAGTCACAAGCCATTTGGAAGCCAATGGCAGATCCACATGACCCTCCACAGATATATTATCACACACCTGCACACCACTGCTCTGGGCCCACTACTCAGCAGGCTCCAACATACTGGCCTCTCTGTTCTACAACATTTTCATAAAACCCAGTCAATCAAGGCACTGTCTGGTACACTCATGATTAGCAACCAGGAATCCAAAGTTCTCCAGTGCCACATTGTTATGGGAATTTCAAAACTCTATAGTCAAAAAACAGAACTTATCAGCCAAACTTTAACCTAGGTCTGTAGGAGCTCAAAAAACAAAATAGAACTTCATGATGTGGGAAAGAGCAATAATAAAATAGATATTGAAAAAAGCATCCTGATTCTGTCGGAGATATAAGGATAGCCAAACTTGAGTTTTGGATATCATCTGTTGTGAAATTGAGCCAAATCATCTTCTTTTTGTTCTATAGAAATCACTTTAGTTAATCTCTCTGGAATCCAAATCAGCTGCTGTTCTCCCTGTGGAAACACACAAACAGACCTTTGACACCAGAAAATTACTGGGTCAGGACCTTTCCATTATCTTGTTAGAATATCCTTCCAAAGCACCTTGGGATTATGCACATTTTTTGGACACATATGCTTTTCCGCAGCACTAAGTCCTGATGAATCCAAATTTAAAAAGTTTAGAGTAAAAAGGGTTATTTTAAGTTTATCTTTGGGGAATATATACCCCTTCCCAATTCCGTCTTTTTGCTTTAATAAGTACATTTTAGAAGTTCGATGTGCTCTTTCAACTATGCCTTGTCCCTGAGGATTGTATGGGTTTCCTATTATATGAGCAATACCAAATAAAGTGCAAAATTCTTAAAAAGAGGTAGAAGTATAACCAGGGGCATTATCTGTTTTGAACTGTTTTGGAACGCCCACAGTGGCAAAATTTTGTAACCAATGAGCTATAACATCTTTAGTTTTTTCTCTGGCATGAAGGGAGCCCATCAAAAATCCAGAAGAAGTATCAAGTGTAACATGCAAATATTTTAATTTTCCAAATTCTGGCAAGTGTGTGACGTCCATCTGCCAAATATGGTTAGGTATCAATCCTCTAGGATGGACTCCAAGATTAACTTGTGGTAAAAAGGTCACACAATTTTGACATTGTTTTATTATTTGTCTATCTTATTCCTTAGTTATTTTAAAATGCTATTGTAAAGTATTAGCATTGACTTGGAACTTTTTATGAACATTTATAGCTTCTTCTAGTGTAGAGAAAATATGTATGTTATGTGTAGTTTTATCTGCTAAATCATTACCCAAACTAAGGGCTCCAGGCAATCCTGTATGGGCTCTGATATGTCCTATAATGAATGGACTTTTTCTGTCCCAGATTAGACTTTGTATAGTGGAAAGCAAAGAGAAAACAGTAGAGGAAGTGGAAATCCTACCAGCATCTTCAAGGGATACTATAGCATTAACAATATACTGACTATTGGAAAAAAAATTAAATACAATATCTTTAAACATCACAAAAGCTTGTAATACTGGATTAAGCTCTACCTTTTGAACTGATTGTTTGGCTACTAAAAATGTGAAGGTTTGATCGGGTGTAATTATTGCTGCTGTACCATTATTTGATCCATCAGTGAATATATTTGGAGCATTCATGATAGGTGTTTTTCTTGTCATTTTTGGAAAAATTACAGGATGTGATGACAAAAAAGACAATAAAGGATTAGATGGTAAGTGGTTATCAAATGAAACATTAGATTTGCACATGATTATTGCCCAAGTATTTAACTCATTAGCTAATTCATCAATTTAATTCATAGTATATGGATTAATAATTTTATTGGGAAAAATTCTAAACACTTCCTTTGTTGCTTTTATTCCTTTGAGTATTAATTGTCCTACAGCCTCAGGATACCTAGTAAGAATAGTGTTAGGAGAATAAGATAAATGTATCCATAATAATGGATCATCTTGCCAAAATACTCCTGTTGGAATATTTTTTGTTGGTAGTACAATAAATAATTAAGGCAAACTTATATCAATTCTATCCAAATGCATATTTCCCATATATGTTTCTATGATTTTTAATGCCTTTCTTGCTTCAGGTATTAACATTCGGGGTGAATTTAGATCTGATGGACCTTTTAGGATATCAAATAAAGGTCCCAACTCTCCTGTTGGTATACCTAGATAAAGTCTTATACAATTTATGTCTCCTAATAACTTTTGAAAGTCATTAAGTGATTTGAGTTGATCTACTCGTATTTGAATTTTTGGTGGATGGACCATGATTGAGGATAATAGAATGCCTAAATAATTAATTGAAAAAATTTAATTGTAGTTTATCTATTACTATCTCTAGATTATAATTTTTTAATAAGTTTGTAATTGTGGCATAACATTCTAGCAGTGTGTTTTTAGCTTTGTGTGCTAATAATATACAATCCATTTAGTGAAATATATGTATTTCAGGATTTTGATTTCTAAGTAGCTGGATTACTTTGTTAACATTAATTTGACACATAATTGGGATGGTAGCCATCCCTTGAGGGAGTATTTTCCACTCATATCTATGAACAGGACCTTCATTATTCAGTGCAGGAATAGTAAATGCAAAACTTGGACTATCCTCAGGATGAATTGGAAATGAAAAAAAAAAACTTTAATATCTATAACTAAAACATACCAAGTTTTTGGCAAAGCAGACACTTGAGGAATCTCTGATTGAGCAGGTACCATAATAACCATCTCATTATTAATGGCTCTTAAATCTTTCAATAATCTCCATTTACCAGATTTCTTTTGGTGACAAAAATTGGAGTATTATGGGGAGATACAGAAGGTTGTATATGTCCTTCCGCTAATTGTTGTTTGACCAGGTCATGGGATGCTTGTTTCTTTTCTTTAGTCAGGGGCCACTGAGGAACCCATACTGGTATTTCTGATTTCCAAGTAATTTTTATTGTCTCAGTGGCCTTTTCTGAAAATCCAACCCATGTCTGTTTGTTCCTTGATCTATTTGTATTGGTACTGCTATACCTTGTTCTTGTTTCTCTAAACTTTTTCCTTTCCTAAAATCTTGTCTAGTCATAATAGTGGGTGCATTTTTGTTGATGTTATTTGTTAATGTCAAACCTAATTGATCTTGGACATTTCATCCCCATAAATTTACAGGAAGATGATCCAATACATATGGCTGTATAGTTCCTTCACATTCATCAGGATCCTTCCAATGTAATACTATTACACTTCTATGGGGATTAGTCACCACTCCTAGGCCTCGAAGTGTTTGAGTGGCTTGTTGTAATGGACAATGTTTTGGCCCTTCTTGATGAGAGATGGTGCTAAGTTCTGTACCTGTATCCAGTAGGCCATTAAATTCATGTCATTGAATATTTAGTTTTAGCATGGGGCAAGAATCTAAATTTAAAGAAAGCATAGCCCAATCTACACCTATGGAGCCTAATCCCTTGGAACCTCTTTCTACAGCACAACTGGAAAATTTATCATGTTGGCTTGGTATTAATAGTAACTGTGCTATTCTATCGCCTGGTGAAATTACTGATATACCCTTTGGAGAACTAGCTATAAATTTTAATTCACATTCATAATCGAATCAATTACCCCAGGACTTATCATAAGTCCTTTTAGAGTAGAAGAGCTGAGTCCCTATAATAAGCCCACCTTTCCTTTACGAAGAGGTCTTTTTACCCCTGTGGGAATGATTTGAACTCCCATTTCTGGAGTTAGAACTGATCTGGCGGAGGCGTAGATGTCCAACCCTGCACTCTCTCTGATTTGTCTGATGAGGGATCTGATGGACAACGTGTCCTGGACACTACACTTATGGGGTTGCTGGGTTCCTCCGGTGCTCCGTATATTTGTGGTTTTGGGCTCCGGAGCATTGGGCTCCCCTGTCCATTTTTTACCAATGGAGCCCAATGCCTTTCTCCATGATATCATGGATAAACACCTGGTCCTTGTTCGTTTTTTGATAATGGAGTAACATCTATGGTGGTTTGAGAATGGTATTCATTAGCCCAATGTCTCCCTCTAAGGCATCGTTGGCAAATACACGGTATTCTACTCCTTTGATACCTAGTTTTGTTAAACCCTCCTCCTATGGGGCAATTCCTTTTAAAATGTCATGTTTGTTCACAATTGTAGCATGTTCTAGGCCTGGCATCTAAAGCCTGTTTTACTGCAGCTGCCACAATTTGCCCTTGTTCATTAATGTCTCTGGCATTTAAATTCTGTTTTACTGCAGCTGCCTTGACTTGCTCTTGTTCATTAATGTCTCTACATAATTTAATATATGTGTTTAAATCTTCATGTTTCCATAGTCTAATGATATCTCTACACCAACAATTCACTTGGTCATAAGCCAGTTGTTTTATTAATGGCATTGCTAGTTCTGTATTCCCAAACACTCTGGTAGCTGTTTGAATAAGCCTATCTACAAATTCAGTGTAAGATTCATTAGCTCATTGTATTACCTTAGATAATTGACCTTGTAAACCTCCATGTCTTAGTAAAGCCTCCCATGCCCTAATCACCTCTACAGCAAATTGTGCGTATACGCCAGGATCATATGCAATTTGTTGCTGCTGATCCTCAGAGTGTCCCTTTCTCACAACATATCTAGATTTCTCTGAGGATAACCAGCTGCTACATTTCACCTAGCCATCTCCTTGCAAAATTCCTCATTCCAACCATCATTAACAGGTATTGACCTCCATTTAGCACAGCTTTACACATATTAGCCCAATCTGCTGGCATCATGTTCAAGTTGTTAATGGATTCGATCAAGCTTACAGTGAAGGGTGCTTGAGGACCATAGGTTGTTACAGCCTCTTTTAGCTGCTTCAGTGTTTTAAAATTTAAAGCATGGTGAATTTGGTGCCCTCCAACCTCAAATACAGGACATGTTAATACTTAAGATCCTGTCTCAGGATCCGAACTATCAACTGCGGTAGTTGTGGGCCTTCCAGCATATGGAGGTGGTATTGTTATTTGGACATTCACGTCCTCCGGTGATAGAAAGGTGTTAGTAACAGTCTCCTGTAGAGGTGGCACTGTTGGTTGAACACTTACACCCTCTAGAGATAGAAAGTTGTTAGTAGCAGTCTCATTTTGTAACTTTCACGCTGATGGATTTTTCTGCTCTAAGCTTTGTTCCTCTATCTTTGTCTGAACTAAAGGTTTTGCACTAAGCAAACCAGATACGAATGTCCATAATGGCAATGTGCCAACTGGCAGTGTCCCTGGGCTGTTCTTTTCTATTCTTTTTAAATCTTCACCATGATAGTTCCATTGTGATACATTTAACAACTCCTCTTTAAAAAGTCATGGGCTACATTTTTGTATTGTATCAATGTATGCCCTGACTGTTCTTGATTTTCCTGAGATGCCTCCTTCCTCTAACAATTTACTTAACACTCTTTCAGTTTGTTTTTTACTAATATCTGATCGCGTATTTCTACTATAATACAACCCAACAAGATGACGCCATACAAAACCGAGACAGAATAAAATAAAAAGGGAACCACAAAACGTCATTATAGCCTTTCTATCCTCCTGACATGTGCATCCATCCTTTCTCCCTATCTGTTCCTCAGAAGTGAATAGTTTTTCCTCAGATGTGAGCAGGTTTTCTTCTGTCTCACTCGTGTCCAGGGACAGGCAACTTAAAACAAATGTGAAGCAAAACAAAAGAGGAATCTTTAAATGGCTACCCTCCTCGTGCCCTTCCCTCAGGGACGAGCATTTTACCTTATCACTTACCCTTAGTCACTCCCCATGCGAGCCACTAAATGCTGCAGTCTGGCTGGGCACGATTCAGTAGCCACTTGTCAAAACAAATGAACTTTATTTTTAGAAACACACACGCCAAACAAAACAGCTCCTCAGGAAAAACACTCAGAGCCCAACTGCCACCACCGGCTTCCCACAAGCCTCTCTCACCCCCACAAGCCTCTCCACCTCCCACAATCCTCCTGCTCTTGAGGACGATTGACTGGTTCACCTGGGCAGAGCCAAATAAAGTCCCCCAATGAGCAGCTCCTTGGTCTGTAAAAGCAAGGAAACAGCCCAATAAGCATCACCTCAGAGGAGCCAATCAACTGGATTTTGCTGGGGCCGCTGTGAACCAATCATCAGCTGGCAGTCTGAAACGGTGGGGAAGCATCTCAATTAGCATCTCCATTGAGCATTACCACAGAGGAGCCAATCAGCTAGATGTTGCTGGGCCGCTGTGAGTCAATCATCAGCTGGCAGCTGAAAGTTTGCCGGCAGCTGGAAGTTAGCTGGGGCACCTTCGGCTGTGGCTCTCAACAGTGTGATACCAGTTAGGATTCTATATGTGCATACAAAAATATTTGTGCTGAATAGGCTACAGAGAAAGGGAGACAGGAATTCGCATATTTGTTAACTTTAAAAACACATGGAGAAATTTCAATTAAAAATTGACTAGATTTATAACATCTCCCTTTTTCATGAAAAAGGAAAGTCCAACTATAAACAATACCTCCTGTGAACTGCTTGTATTTCTTCTCTGTTTGGGTTATTTTTCTCCATCATATTAGGAATAGTAGTCATAGTCTAGTAGAGTATGGGTTAGTGTCAGGGATTCAGTATTTCGAATGGAAAATTGGAAAGTGAATCCAATGTGTATACAAATGTGTGCTACAAAAAATCTTCCCACTCTCATCCAGAACAATGTCTTGACATTACCTTAAACACAAATAATACACAATTAGAGAAGAAGAGTTATAAAATCTGTGAATACATATCTGGAATGGAATATGCTCATGAGTTCAAAAACTTGGAGGTGGTAGAGGAGTTTCCAAAAGTAAGGGACAGGGTAAACAATCCTCAAACATGGAGCTCTGCTGGCCTAAATACTTCTTGAGGAACTTCCTCTGAGTTTGGGCATTTGAAATATATGTTGTTGTCAGGAGGTTTAGCTTCCTTTGTAGTGACAACATCAAAGCTGGGTCTGCATCTATGTGACCTGGAGGACATGTTTCTTATTTTCCAATTAACAGGAGGCAACAGTGCTTATTTCTCTCTTTGTAGGTAAACTGTGGCCACTGGGGGCTAAGTGTCTCCCCGTGTGGACTGTGAAGCAATTAGGTCATCCTCCACTTTTCGTGGTGTTTCTTGCTGCTGCACTGGGTGTTTGGTATTTGCTTCACGAAATGCAAGGAGTTCAACTGAGACACAGTGCTGGAGGGCGTTCTTTCACATGTGGTGGGTCAGGGTCTGAAGGAGAATCCACCAACCAGGCTTCTATCTCACATAGCTTGCCACCTTGAACATAGCAACCTGATTGTGTATATTGCCCTGAAACCTCTACATATAGTATGATGCCTTTACACAGAAGGGTCTGCTGGCTGCACCATGTCAGTCACAAGCCATTTGGAAGCCAATTGCAATTCCACATGGCCCCACCACAGAAGTTTTATCACACACCTTCACACCACTGCTCTAGCCCCACTACTAAGCAGACTCCAACTTACTGGCATCTCTGATCTACACCATTTTAATGAAACCCAGTCAATCAAGGCACTGTCTGATATCCTCATGATCAGCAAGAGGACATCCAAAGTTTCTCCAGTGCCACCTGGTCATCGGAATTTCACAAATTTTATGGTATTTTCAGGCCGTTTTTTGAGGATGAAGCTGGAGGCACTGTGGTTTCACTTCACTCAGGAACCAGTAAATGGTGAGGAAGCTCAGTTCAATGAAAGCTCTGGAGAACTCTCACAGGCAAGGCTTACCAAAGAGTGGCCAAAAGGTAACATGAAGCCAGGCCCATTGGGATCTACAATTTGAGGTCCACGTGTGTTTTGACTCTCAACTATAGATGCCAAGTCTTTAATAATAAAATCATGTGATATCATGGAAGAGGTTCCCAATGTTCTGTGGAAAGTGACCCTGGGCCTAGATCTCAGTTTCCAAGGGCGACTCTCATGCGTGGCCTCCTAAAATCCCAACACATTTCATGGCAATACTTCTCTAAGATCAGATCCTGAACTCAGTCTCTAAGGGGAATCACACCATAGTTCAAGCCCATGTGGACCCAGTCATCTCTTCCAACCACCACACAAATGACAACAATTAAAACCAAAACACTCCCACATGGCCTTCATCTTCTTTCATATAGACACTCATCATAACATCTGGCTGGAGTTTTCCATGAGAGGCACAGTCCAAGACAGTGTCCAAAATAAGCTCCCTTGCCCCTCATTTGCCTAAAGTTCGAGGGGAATGGACACCCATCCTGTGATCCAGGAGTGATCAAATAGGCCTGCCATTAATACTGCACCGCTTCTCAAATTTGAGGCTTACTGACTATGGGGTTTAGATTCTTTATGTGTATTGGAGTCATGAGAAAACACAAGAACCAATGGGTAGCCTCTTCAGGGCTTTGAAGAACTCATTTGACCCAAAGATCCCTATTCTCAATTGATGGAGGTCAGCGACCTAACAGATGAAGGCAAGAGACTTTACTCACAATGATTAATCTTTTTGATATTTGGTTTTGGATACACTCATGGGATCTTTTTTAGATCCATCAGGTGCTGAGAATCTAAGCTACTGCCTCACACAGGGCCAAGAGGCTGATTCAGACACATCTCTTTCCAAAGCATTTAAGCAAAGAGCCACAGGTGATGCCCATTCATTTCCATTTGAAAACTGTTTTCTTCAGGCATCAAAATGGTGTGGCCTGAGGCAAAGCGCTTCCTGACATTCAGGGTAACAGAACCATATTTAAGCAAATGGCGGAAAGAAGTGTTTCACAACTGAGACTTTACTGTTCACAGTGATATCTAAGTTTTCTGAGATGCTCGCTATTCCTTTCAGCTATCAAGGACAAGGCCATGTCACAGAGCTTGTAGGTGGTACATATCTTGGACACATAATGAAGAGCCTATTCTGGAGAGTGGCCTGAATTCAGGAAGAAAACAGGAACTTAGGAAGATAGTAGGTGTTGCCCATCAATAACTCAAGCTGCAGTCCTTTCATAAATTAGGCTGGATGAATGCTGGGATGCTTTCTACTAGACAGGACACATCCATTCATGCATTCTTTTTTCTAATGTCTACAACCATGGACACAGTGCGATAAACAGACATAGAAACACTCACCTTGTCAAACGACTTACTAGAAACAGTCCAATCCAAACCAAACAAACCGCCTTTTCTACCTATTCTCAGAACATAAGACAAAACAACAAAACCACAACCACACCCACAAAGGCACCTCCTTCCTCCAAGTAGGTCTGTGGTATCTGGAGTGTCCTCTGACTAGTGGGCCATACAATGTTCCCCCGAAATGGCCTGTCCTGTTTCAGAACCGGTCTCCTTGTCCAACTCTCTAAAGTTGTCAGGAGTCAGGGGTGAACCACTACGTGCGTTCTCAGGAAAGGCCCCTCTTCAGAGTTCTCCTGGCATTTGGCCATTCTCTCATCAGTAAGTACCTGCTGGGAGCCATTAGCCAAGTAGGTATGACAATTTTCTTGCCAGCGTACCCCCATGCTGTTTAGTGGAAGGACTCCTAGAATGTGACCTTGCTCAAGTACCAGGGCAGATCCGTGTTTAGGGTGTTCCCTGTTTAGGATAATCCGAGTTTAGGGTGTTCACGGTTTAGGAAGATTATTCCTGCCAGGAATAGGGCATATCCCGCTGCCTGAGATCCTCTTGAGTTCTTAGGGTCAGACAGTATTTTTGGGAGACAGAAGCTCAGTGGAGGTGTGAATTTGGGCAGAGAACTTGGATTTCCCCAGAACATGTTTGTAGACGGCCCGTGTGAGATCGGGAATAAAGAATTGCTGTTGGAATCTACAAAGCTGTGAGTGGCTCGTGATTTGTGCCCAGCCAAACTGCAGCAGGTACCAAGAAATACTGACTCTGTCCTTGGTAAATCCAAACAAGTGTGACCACTGTGACTGAAAGTGGGACGGGCACTGGGTGACTGGCTTCCTGGATCCCACATTCAGAGAGTTCCATCACCAAAGAAATAAGGTGAGGTCACTTTCTTCAGGAACTGAATGAAGTCGCTGCCTTGGCAACTACTTTGTCCTAACAGTTGCTTCCAAAGGTCCTATGAGATGGAGGCTGCCACTACATCCTGTGACCCTGTACAAGTTAGAATGGTATATCTACCATAATCACTTGGGAACAGCTCTCCACACAGGCCTTGTTTGTTCCAACGTCTCTACATTAGAAGAGGGAGGCTCATTCAGACACAACCCTTCATCCTGACCAGGTTGTTTGCCATGGCAGATAACTTTTGCTCTTTCAGGTCCTTCATAGATGCCTAAATTAACTCCAGGGATCATTTCTGCATGGACCGTTGAGGTTCTCAAGAGGTTGAAGATCCCCTACATTCCTGTATTGTAAGACCAACTCTGTCCCTGCTCTTCTGTAAAGTTAGATTGAGGGTACAATGTATGGTTAGGCTTAATAATATGTTCAATTTGGTTTAGGAATCATTCTGCTGGATGAATAATGGTATTGGGAAGCTGTGATTTTATAAGAATATAGAGGAGAAATATAAGTATGAAAACAGAAATCTAGGTAAGATTTGAAGCCCAGAAGGGCATTGGGCCCTTGATTGGTATACTTAGCATTGAATAACGGTCTGCTCTGATGTCTCAGATAAATCAATATACAATGGCATAGGAACATGTTCCTTGGGTGATTGAATGTGAAAGAGAATATCTAGTCAAATGTGATAGTCGGTAGAATTACGAAGATATCTGTTCGGGTTAGGAAGGAGAGTGAGTATAGAATTTGGATGAAAAGTTCTTTACAATAGGGTTTCGGGTAGAGAATGAAGGTAAATATCAGCACATTTGAAGAGTCAGTCACAATGATGAACTGGGGAAAATATGCAGGAAAGCAGATATCAATAGAGACAATAGGAAATCAGGTAAAGTATAACGTGAGTGAGAGGATTAGACATTTGCAACAGGGTAAGATTGAATATATAATCTTAGGAAGAAAAAAATATGTAGTCACCAATAGGATTGACATTTGAAAGCATTAGGCAACCTGGAGATGGATGTTTTTAGTAATCCATGTTCACTTTCCTTTCAGGCTTTGGTACAATTGTGTGATCTTTTCATTTTGTGTCTAGAATATTACTGAGATAAAATCTATATGTAGATCAGGTGACATAAGTATTTCTTCCACCATTTCTGGGAGCAATATTTTGAACATGTATAAATTAGTATTATGGGTACAAATACGTGTACACTCTGTCTATGAATACAGAGAAAATGCATGAATAGAACATATTTTGAATAAATGATATAAATGGTTCCAACTTTAAATAGTTGATTAAATTGATAGCTGAAAATATACAGGATATCTGATATTGATATACATACATTCATTCCAAACATTTATACAAATTATGATAATATTAGGATTATGGTTTATCATGAAAAGTGTGTGAGTTTTGCTTCCAAAGTGATTATGGAAATCGAAAATAATGTGTTTGGAAAGAAGTCTCATGAAAAGACCAGCCAAGAATCCTGGAGGAATACATGTGTTCTGAAGCAGGAAGTGATTGAAAGTGAAACAAATTCGTACAAATTTGTGAACTTGTGGAAGAAATACATATCCTATGATGTGCAAAAATGAAGAAATAGTATTGTACCAGTGTTGAATGAATATGAACGTCAAAATACACATCATGTCCCATAGAAATCTACATGCATTGATGTTAAACTGGATCAGTTACTGTAGAAATATTAGGATTTGTATGCACCATTCACTGAATTTAGTTTTCAATACTAGGAAACAAATATGTATTTCAGGTGGATGAATATTTCTGAGAACATTCTTGTGAAAAGTTGATGAAAAATCCACATACATGAACATGAATGAATTTAGGGAGCATATATAAGACACATATATTTTATATTTTAAAAAATCTGGAGATTTTATATATATATATATATATATATATATATATATATATATATATATATATATATTAAAAACACACACAGACATTAAAATGTAGCAATATATATGCAAATAGAAATTCATCATGAAGTATATATCATCCACAGATGCATAAATATTCATTTTACTGAACATGGATTTATGTAAAATATTGTACTACTAGGAAGCTCACCCATAGGTTGTATTTTCAGTTCCAACAGCGTGTAGGAGGACTGATCTCTTCTAATAATTTGTGTCTTCCATCAGCCACCTCAAAAATTTACATGTGTTAACTGGTAGGATGCTATATGTGCATATAAAAATACATGTGGTGAATAGGCTACAGAGAAAGGGGGACAGGAATACACATATTTTTTTACTTTAAAAACACATAGAGAACTATTTCAATTAAAAATTGCCTAGATTTTTAACACCTACTGTTTATCATGCAAAAGGAAACTCAAACCATACAGCATGCCTCCTCTGAACTTCTTATATTTCTATTCTGTTTGGGTAATTTTTCTCCATCATATTAGGATTAGTTGTCAGAGGCTAGTAGGGTATGTGTTTGTTTCAGGGATTCAGTATTTCAAATGGAAAATAGGAAAATGCATCCAATGTGTATGCAAATATGTGCTACGCAAAAATATTCTCACTGTCATCCAGAACAATGCCTTAACATTACCTTCGCCCCAAGTAAGACACAATTAGAAGAGGAGAGATAGAAAATCTGTAGAAATATATCTGGAATGGAAAATGCTCAGGAATTCACAAGCTTGGAGGTAGTAGATGTGTTTCCAAAAGTAAGGGACAGGGTAAACACTCCACAAACATGGAGCTATGTTGGCCCTAAGACATCTTTAGAAACTGCCTCTGAGTTTGGGCACTTGAAATTTAGGTTGTTGTCAGGAGCTTTATCTTTTTTTGTAGTGAGACAATCAAAGCTGGGTCTGCATCGATGTGACCTGGAGGACATGGTCTCATATATTCCAATGAATATTAGGCAGCAGTGCTGAATTCTCTCGTTGTAGATAACTGTGACCACTGGGGGCTAAGTGTCTCCCCGTGTGGACTGTGAAGCTATTTGGTCATCCTCCACTTTTTGTGGTGTTTCTTGCTGCTGCACTTGGAATTTGGTATTTGCTTCATGAAATACAATAAGTTCAACTGGGACACAATGCTGTAGGGAGTTCTGTCACGTGTCGTGTGTGTGTCAGGGTCTCCAGGAGAATGCACCAACCAGGCTTCTATCCCACATAGCTTGCCCCCTTGACAAATAGCAACCTGATTCTGAACATCGCCCTGAAACTTCTCCATTTAACAAGATGCCTTTACATACAAGGTTCTGCTGGCTGCACCATGTCAATCACAACCCATTTGGAAGCCAATGGCAGATCCACATGGCCCCCCCACAGATGTTTTATCACACACCTGCACAAAACTTCTATACAACCACTAATAAGCAGGCTCTAACTTACTGACATCTCTGTTCTACACAATTATTATGAAACCCAGTAAGTTAAGGCACTGTCTGATACACTCAAATCAGCAACAGAACATCCAAGGTTCTCCAGTGCCACCTGGTCATGGGAATTTCAAAAATGTCATGGTATTTATGTAGCCATTTTTCAAGGATAAAGTTGGAGGCACTGTGGGTTTCAATTCATTCAGGAACCATTAAATGTTGAGGAATATCATTTCAATGAGTGCTCTGGAGAACTCTCACAGGCAAGGCTTCCCAAAGATTGGCCAAAATGTTACATGAAGCCAGGCCCATAGAGGTCTACAATGTGAGGTCCATGTGTGTTTTGACTCTCAAATATGGCTGCCAATTCTTTCAGAATAAAATCATATGATATCATGGCTGAGATTCCCTGTACTCTGTGGAAAGCCACCCTTGGTCTAGATCTCATTTTCCAAGGTGACTCTCATGCGTGGCCTCCAAAATTCTTAACACAATTCATGGCAATACTTCTGTGAGGTCAGTTCCATTACGCAGTCTCTAAGGGGAATCACACCAGAGTTTAAACCTCGGTGGACCCAGTCATCTCTTCCAACCACCACACAAATGACCAAAATTAAAACCAAAACACTCCCACATAGCCCTCATATTCTTCCATATAGACACTCATCATAACCTTTGTTTAAAGGTTTCCATGAGGGGCACATCCAATTACAGTGTCCAAAATCAGCTCCCTTGCCCCTCATTTGCCTAAAGTCATTGTGGCCCGGACAGCTTCCTGTAAACCAGGAGTGATCAAATATGCCTGCTCTTAATGCTGCTCTGCTTCTCCAATTTGAGGCCTACTGACAGTCAGGTATAGATTCTTCATGTGATTTGGAGTCATGAGTAAACCCAAGCACCTCTGTAGGGCTTTGAAGACCTTATTTGACCCAAAGGATTCCTATTCTCACTTGATGGAGGTCAGGAAACTAAGAGAGAAAGGCTAGAAGCTTCATCCACAATAACTGATCTTTTTGCCATTTTGGTTTTTGATGCAAACATGGGATCTTTCTTTAGATCCATCTGGTGCTGAGAATCTAAGCCACAACCTCACTCAGGGCCGAGATGCTGATTCAGACACATCCCTTTCCAAAGCAATTAAGCAAAGAGCCACAGGTGATGCCCATTCATTTCTATTTGAAAACTATTTTCTTCAGGCTTCACAATGTGTGTCCTGAGGCAAAGACCTTCCTTACATTCACGGCAACAGAACAATATCTAAGCAAAAGACCCAAAGCAGGGTATCTCCACTGAGACTTTCTTGGTCACACTGATATCTGAGTTTTCTGAGATGCTCCCATTCCCTCAGCTATTCTGTACATGGCTATTTCACAGAGCTTGGAGGTGGTACATATCTTGGACAAAAAACGATGAGCCTATTCTGGAGAGTTGCAGAATTCAGGAAAAATACTGGAACTTAGGAAGATAATAGGTGTTGCCCATTATAAGGCAAGCTGCAGTCCATTCATAAATTGGGCAGGATGAATGCTGGGAGTTTTAAACTAGAAATGACACATCCATTGATGCATTCTCTTTACTAATGTCTACAACAACTGACATAGTAGGATACACAGACATAGAAACACTCGCTTTGTCAAACGACATACAAGAAACTGTCCTCCCCAAACCGAACAAACCGACTTTCCAACCTATTCTCAGAACATGAGACAAAAACCATATACTCACACCCACACTCAAAAAGCACCTCTTTCCCCCAAGTAGGTCTGTGACTATATGGAGTGTCCTCTGACTGGGGGGGCTATACTATGTTCCCCCCAAATGGCCTGTATGGTCTCAGATATTGTCTCTTTTTCCAACTCTGTGAAATTGCCAGGAGCCACAGATGTCTCAGTTGAATCGATATACAATGGCATAGGACCTTGTAGCTTTGATGATTGAATGTCGAAGAGAACATCCAGTCAAAACGGGATAGTCAGTAGAATTTGGATGATAGTTCGGTAGATTTTGAAAGAAGAGTGAGTATATGAGTGAGACCAAAAGTTCTTTAGCAATAGGCTTTCAGGTAGAGAGTGAATGTAAATGTCAGCACATGTGAAGAGTCAGTCACAATAATGAACTGGGATAATTTGTAGGGAGGCAGATATCAATAGAGACATTAGGAAATCCGCAAAGTATAAAGTGAGTGATAGGATTAGACATTTTCAACAGGGTTGAGGTTGAATATATAATCTTAGGAAGAAACAAATACGTAGTCACCAATAGGATTTACATTTGAGAGCATTAGGCAACCTGGACATGGATGTTTTGGTACAATCATAAGTGTCACATTTTCTTTTTGTGTAAAGAATATTACTGTGATAAAATGTATATGTAGATCAGGTCACATGAGTAATTTTTCCAACACTTCTGGGAGCTACATTATGAAGATGAATAAATTAGTATTGGGATTACAAATACATGTACCCTGAGTCAATAAATATAGAGATAATGCATGAATAGACCATACTGTGAATAATAATATAAGTGGTTCCAACTTTAAATAATGGATTGAATTGAGATCGGAAAATATACAGGGAATCTTATATTGATATACAATCATTCATTCCAACCAGTTACACAAGTAATGGTAATATTAGGGTTGTGGTATATCATGAAGAGTGTTTGAGTTTGCTTCAAAATGATTATGGAAATAAAAAATAATGTGTTTGGAAAAAAGTGTCATGAAAAGACCAGCCAAGAAACCAGGAGAAATACGTGTGTTCTGAAGCAGAAATGATTGAAAGTGAATTAAATGCCTATAAATTTGTGAACTTGTGGATGAAATATATATCCTATGATGTGCATAAACTGAAGAAATTGTAATGTACCAGTGTTGAATATAATAAACTTCAAAATACACATCATGTCCCATAGAAATCTACTTGCATTGATGTTAAACTGGGTCAGTCACTGTAGAAATATTAGGATTGCATGCACCATTCACTGAAGTTATTTTTCTGTACTAGGAAACAAATATGTATTTCAGGTGGATGATTATTTCTGAGAATAATCTTGTAAAAAGTTGATTATAAATCCACATACATGAACATGAATGAATTTAGGGAGTGTACATAAGACACATATATTTCATATTTTGAAATCTGGAGAGTGTGTATATATATATATATATATATATATATATATATATATATATATATACACACACACAAAACACACACACAGACAATAAAAAGTAGAAATATATATGCCAATTGAAATTCATCATAAAATATGTATCATTCACAGATTCAAAAATATTTATTTCACTAAAAGTGTTTTTTTTGTATAATGTTGATCTACTAGGAAGCTCACCCATAGGTTGAATTTTCAGTTCCAACAGCATTTATGTGGAGTGATCTCTTCTCACAATTTGTATCTGCCAACTCAGTCACCTCACAAGAATGTACGTGTGATACCAAGTAGGATTCTATATGTGCAGATAAAAATAAATGTGCTGAATAGACTACAGAGACAGGAATTCACATATTTGTTAACTTTAACAAATTTTTAAAAACACATGGAGAACGATTTCAATTAAAAATTAACTAGATTTATAACACCTACCCTATATCATGCAAAAGGCAAGTCCAACTATACACCATGCCTCCTTTGAACTGCTTGTATTTCTATTCTGTTTGGGTTGTTTTTCAGCATCATATTAGGATTATTAGTCAGAGTCTAGTAGGGTATGGGTTAGTGTCAGTTGTCCTGGCAGGCCGGACACATCAATGTGGGCGGCAAACCTAGTTGGGGAGGAAAGAAAGGACAAGAGACACAAGAGATGACAGCAAGACAGTAGTTCTGATCATGCTGCAAACTTTTATTGTTCTCACATGGGAATTTACATGCTGCAGATGGGAAAGCTCTCTTGTCGGCAGTTGCAGGATGTCTTCACAAAGTGAGATAACCTCTGGAAGACAGATGGCCGCAGGATGTCTCAGGGAGATAGATGGCTGCGGGATGTCTCCCAGGCAGGATATCTCCCAGGAGGCTGTTTTTGTCAGTGTCAGGCTATTCTTTGAGGGAGAACTTTTTTCTAGCCCCTGACATCAACCTTTTTCTTATATAAAATATTTGACCATACCTTACCCACTATATTTTTAGGGGGTGAAAGAGGCTCTTTTTATCTAGGAGGCTTAGAATATCTCCTGATCCGAGTGAGCGTATTCACTACGAGATTTCGTGGTGGCCTTGGTATGTTTTTGGAGGAGATGGCTTTGTGGGGAAGCATGCCAACCGCCATGCCCCAGAGTATGTCTCTCAGAGGTCTTGGGTTTTTGGATCCGTGGATCCATCCTCCTGCAGTCCTTCCTGCACCCTCCGTTATTATGGCCTAAAGTCCTCACTCCATGGGTGCGTCCTCCCCCAAGTGGATGGTCCATGGAGGACGAACCCTTATGGCAAGGGCAGAAGATGGTTGGTCAGAGTTGTTATTTATAGATTAATGTAAGAAAGAGACATCTGTGGGGATGTAAAGTTAAGAAATAAGCCTGTGAGAAGGGTAGAACATCCTTTTAAATTTTGGCAGCACAGTCTTCCAGCTCCAGACGATGATAGTGGACCTGTATGGGCTTAGAGGCCAAAATATTAATGTGTTCTTTAATAAATTGTACCAGCCTGTTTATAATACAGAGTTCTATAGACACAATTAAATGTAAACCCAACAAAGGGCTTAAGAGTGGAAGAAGGTAGGGTAGAAATCCATTAAACCTATTCCAGAGGAGATTTTCAAAAAGTTCCCTTCGTCTCTTTTATAGATCTTCTTGAAGCGGCTTAATTTTAGTGCATACTATGTCTGATTTATTGTCATAAAAGCAGCATCGTTCTCCTAAGGATAAGCAAATACCTCCCTGGTTAGCTGTCAGCAAATCTAAGCCTCGTCTGTTTTGAAGGAACACTTCTGCCAGGGACTATATTAGTTTCTGCTAATCTTTAATGGTTCCTGATAGAGTTTGTACATCATTTATAAGTCGTTGAGACAGGCGATGGTAAGAGTGTATAGCAGTGCTAAGCCAGCTGTACCTGTGCCCACAGCAGCTGTTATTCCAAGGCTGGCAAGGAGTGGTAAGGCCTGTATTGCCTGCCTGTGTCTTTTGACTAAGGTGTCTAGGCTAGGAATGCGTAGAGGTTCGTCTCTTCGGACGATAGTTATATCAGGGAATAATAAGGCAAGAACACAGCCAACGATCCAACTCGTTGGAAGCATGGGGAAGGCCGAGTTTCCTCCACACATAAAGACTGTGCTATTGCGGGGACAAAGAGATGGGGTGGGTGAGGAATAATTTTATACTGTTGAGCAATTTCCAAAGGAAGAAACTCCAACATCAATATCATAGTTATTATTCTGCATCTTGCCTAAAAGACATAATGTAAAAGTGCCAATAGGCTGTACTTTAAAAGGAAATCTATGTTGGCATATATTATCATTGTCTATGATAGAATTAACAGGAATTGCCATAGGCATGATTGACCCTGTTGTCATGCAGAGCCAGCAATCACCAGCAAGGGTGGGGTTGGAATTATTAAGCAAGGAGAAGGTAGTTTCCAAAATATCTAATGTATTGTTATCTAAACCTGGGTGCTGGGATTTAGGCTACATTAAGGGATGATATGTGAGCTCAGGGATTTGGGGTTTCAGAAGTTTGATTATCTGAGGATGCTTGACAGCATCAGTGGGTCCTCCACCATCAGAGACCCCTGTAGGGGCCTTAATGGGCCAGCAGGAAGGTTTACCGACAGTGCCTTGGCACCCACCTGACTGTAGCTTGGTGTATTTGCCTTCTCCTGCCCGGTCAAACAGAACGGGGAGATAATGAATAGTGGTCCCCACTGCTGCATGAGTTTTAGTTAGGGAGGCTTCAAAAAATCGTTCTCCCTGCTTGTTAACACAAATTGAGGCCGTGCATAAAAAGAGACATGCATCCCTTGGGTATGCATACAAGTTGCAGTACAATTTTGGAGAGCTTTACTTGTACTAGGAGGAATATTCTTTGGCTTTTTAACACATACCCATTTAGGCTGATGAACTCCTCAGAGTTCATGGTCAACCTCGGCACGGAGGTAAGCCACCTTAGTCATGCCTTCAGCAGTCTCTGTCCACCTAGTGGGACCCTGAGTCCAAGATCCTCCCTTGCATTCACAGGGGGAGGGGGCAAAAAGGTACTCCATAATGTTGGAAGGTGGAGGGCCAAGGCCTCCATGTACAAACCTGTTCATCAGAAGTGCCTTAAGTAGGATCTTCACACAGATTGTTGGCTGCATCTGAAAAAGGAAAATTTGTCATCAGGGGGAGGGCCTCCATCCCTGTGTTGAGGTAAGTCATTAACCTGTTTAATCAGTCGTTCTGGTTAGCATCTTGGGGCTGCTTGCTCTTGGTCCCAAACACAAGCTAAGCCTCCTCCCCAGATGAGAACAAGATCTGGGCGTTTCCATTTATTTGTAAGGGGAATGCACCACATAACAGGTGGGCGAACAGAATTGGACGAGGGATGCCAGTGTCTGTCTGTGGCCGAATGCCTTCACTGTCTAGGGTAAGAAAAACAAGGGCAAATAATGAATGTTAAGGAGATGCCTGGGAGTGGTAAATACAAGGGCGGAAGCCTTAAGGCAGGTTAGCCAAGTCTTTAAGGTAATGTGGGCACGTTCCACAATGCCTTGGCCCTGAGGCTTGTATGGAATTCCAGTAGTATGACAAATTTGCAAGGTGGCATTAAACTGTTTAAACTTGGCACTAGTAAATGCAGGACAACTCTCTGTTTTAATATGTATTGGTTTACCCATTACGAGAAAGGCTGAAACAAGATGAGATAGGACATCTTTGGTAGCCTATCCAGAATGTGGTGATGCAAAAATAAAGCCAGTGAAGGTATGAAAGAAACGTGTATAATTCGTTTTTCCAAATTCAGGAAAATGAGTAACATCCATTTGCCAAAACTGATTGGTCAGTAATCCTCGGGGGTTAACTCCCAAGTGTTGAATGGGGAGGGAGACATCGCAAACAGGGCATGCTTTTGCTATTTCTCGTGCCTATTGCCTGGAAATTTTACAAAGCAATCGAAGGATCTGGGAATTTAGATGGTGAAGATTGTGTAACTCCGTGGCCTTTTGAATGGAGCCAACAGAAATTGGAAAGATGGAACGAGTTGCTGCATCAGCTTGGGCATTACCTTGTGTTAGAGGGCCGGGAAGATCAGAGTGTGCCCTGATGTGTCCTAAGAAAAATGGGTGTTGTCTGGCCTGAATTAGCTGCTAACGCTGGTGAAACACAAAGGCCGCATTGGAAGAAGCCTTAATGACGTGTGAAATCTCCAGCAGGGGCACAGAATGAGCATTGTAGGAACTGTCTGTATAAATATTAACAGGATTATCAAAAAATGTTATAAAAACTTGTGTTATGGCAAATGATTTCACAAACTGTGCTGACTGATAGACAGTATCAAAGGTGGTAGGCTGGTAATTGACAACAAAGACCATTACTGGAACCGTCTGCAAAGACAGTAAGGGCTTGAGGAATGGGAGCTTTTTGAGTAATTTTGGGAAAAATAAATTGATGTAACTGGACAAAAATGTAAAAGGGGGTAATTGGGGAAGTGGTTATAAATTGTTCCCAAAAAGCCTGATAGGGCAATACCCCATTCACTCCCTGTCTGTAGTAAAAATTGGGTTTGGTCCTTAGTATATGGAATTAAAATATTATCACGGTCTTTGCCAAAATGTTGTCGAGAAAGCAAATGACCTTTAATAATTATCAAAGCTACCTAAGCAAGATAAAAAGTAATAACCTTGGAGGATGTGGTGGGAAAATGGACCAAAAGCAAGGCACAGCTTTTATTTTTAAAATGTGGATCTTGCTTCCAAAATATTCCTGTGGGTGTATAAGGAGTGTGTAAAATAACCAGAACCCGAGGATGGTTATAAGAAATTTGTGTAACAAACTGTTGGGCAATGGCTTCTGTGACTTGGTTTATTGCCTGTCATCCCTCGGGAGTAAGCTTTTGAGGGGAGGAGGGGTGGGAATCACCTCTCAAAATATCATTAAGGGGCAAAAGTACACAAGTGGTTAATTTTAAATATGTTCTTAGCCATTGAATATCCCTCAGTAATTTTTGAAAATCTTTAAGGGTGTGAAGATGGTCCACACGTAGTTGTATCTTAAGAATTTGGATCTGATTATCTTGAAGTTTAAGGCCCAAATAGGTATAACAGTCCTGTGTTTGAACCTTATCAGGAGCTATCTATAGTCCCAAGGTAGTGAGGATTATGTAAAGGTCTAAGTAACAATTATTAAGGTCATGAGTATTAGGTGCAGCAATTAACAAATCATCCATATAATGTAAAATATAAATTTGTGGCCATCACTCTCTCACAGGGTCTACTGCTTGAGCAACGGATTTTGGAAAAAGATTAGGGCTATTGGCCATACCTTGGGAAAGAACTGTTCTTTAAAATCTCTGCATAGGACCCTGAAAATTAATGCAAGGGAGACTAAAGGCAAAATAGGGTCTATCCTCAGGATGTAAAGGAATGGTAAAAAAGCAATCTTTTAAGTCAATAACCATTTTACAATAGTTTTTGGGAATAGCCACTGGTGTGCGAATGCCTGTCTGTAGTGCTCCCATCGGGTGCATAACTTTATTAATGGCACACATATATTGTAAAAGGCACCACCTGCCTGATTTTTTCTTGATAACAAAAATACGAGTATTCAATGGTGAGGTTGAGGGCTCTACATGGCCGGCTGCCAGCTATTCCTGCTCTAACATGGAGGCAGCCTCCAAATTTTCTTGGTTAAGGGGCCACTGATTCACCCACACAAGAGTCTGAGTTTCCCACATAATTATAACTCCATGGGGTACAGGAGGGTCAGGGACTGACACTAAAATCTGAATACCAAAGTCCACATGTATTTGTTTTTTGTATGGGTTCTATAGGCTCAACCAGTCCTTGTCTAAGTCTCCCAAGGCCTGTACCAGGGACAAAATTCATACGAAGCATTTGATGAGTCACCATGGAATTGGGACTAGCAAGAGTAACTTCCATTTGACTCAAAATATCTCGGCCCCGTAGGTTAACAGGGAGGTCAGGAACAACGAAATGAGTGACAGTTCCCGTATTACCCTCTTTATCAGTCCAGCTAAGAGCCCTAGCGCTGACCAGAGGATATTTTGACTGTCCTATCCCTTTAAGGTCAGTCAAGGATGGGGTGAGGGGCCAACCTGATGGCCAGTATTTTTGAGAAATAATTGTGGCATCAGCTCCAGTACCTAGAATTCCTTGGAATTGCTTTCCTTCAATAAGTAAGGAAAGGGTGGGTCTATTGTGAGAAATGGGTTGAACCCAATGTATATCAGAGAAGCCCAGGAGGCAGTCCCTCATGGTAGGTTTTGATGGTGGAAGTGCCTCCTTAATCTAATGGAAGGAGTATTAATTGTGCAAGTCTTGTTCCTGTGGGGATGGCCGCAACTCCATTAATAGCTGTGGCCAGTATTTTTATTTCTCCAGTGAAATCATTATCATTACTGCCAGGGTAGATCTGAACACCTTGTAAGGTAGTAGAGGCTCTTTCAAGAATAAGGGCACATGTATGAGATGGAGGGAGATGCATAATTCCAGTGGATATTATCTGGGGCCCTTGCATTGAGTCTAATATTATATAGGTGGTAGCACAGAGGTCCAATCCTGTGCTGCCTGGGGTGAATAGTTGGAGGGAGGCAATTGTGGAGAAAGATTTTGAGGTAGGTTGGGAGTTTGGGAGGGAACAAATATTATTGCCCCTGGGTTTGTCCTGGGGGATGTCGTGGCCAGGGGCTGGCCCCGCAGGGAGTTTCCCGAGAAGCAGCAAGAAATAGGCTCTCTGAGGCATTTGTCTTAGATCTACACTCACTGGCCCAGTGATGACCTTTACCACATCTAGGGCAAAGGGTAGCTGGGGCCTGTTTAGCCCCAGTTTGAGGAGACACTATTCCTAGGCTTTGTTTGCCTGTCGGACACTCATGTGCAAAATGGCCAGGTTGTTTACAAGTAAAGCAAGTATGTGAGCCAGGATTGTGAAAGGCCTTGTGTGGTAAGCCATTGTTGTAGATTGTGGCCGCCATTAGAAGATGGCGCCGGCTTCCACTGTGGCCTGTGATAAACAAATTCTTTTGTGGAGAGTTGGCACGCTATCCCTTGCCACCCTATAAGAAAGATCCACGCGGGGGCTTAAGATTGGTACGTGGGAGGCTTTATTAGGCTGTGCTTGGGCGCTCGGGGAGAGAGAGAGAGAGAGAGGAAGGTCACTAAAAGATACTTTAATCAAGGCCTGAATAAACTGCTGAAAGAAGATTCCTGAGTTGCGTCTTCCTTGCGGGCAAGGGGTCGCGACAAGTGGTGCTGAAAACCCGGGAACCAGAACTTTCAGCAGTCAGGGGTGGTGCACCAATTAGTCCCAGGTAAGTAGGACCTGCGGTCAAAGCAGAGATCAGTCCTAGATAAGTGGGACCCGCTATCAAAGCGGAGATCAGTCCTAGATAATTGGGACCCGCGGTCAAAGCGGAGATTAGTCCTAGGTAATTAGGACCCGCTATCAAAGCGGCAGCTCCTCTGTAAAGCCAGAGAGAGCATTAAATCTTATTGCAGCTGCACTGTGTACTTTCGCTCTTACTTTCACTTTTGTTTGCTGTGTGTCTTTTGTTGTGTCATGGGTGCCATATCTTCAAGTCCACTTCTCCTGGCCCTAGGTAACCTGTTACGTTCCAAGGGCCTAAAAGTGAAATGTAGTACTTTACAGAGATTTTTACAGAAGACAGATATTGTTGCCCCGTGGTTCGCATTTTCTGGCAGCCTCACTATACCTAGCTGGGATAAGTTAGGCACAGATCTTGACTTTGCTTCTGAGCAGGGCATATTAGAGGGTGGGGTGATACCCCTTTGGAAGATGATCCGTAGTTGCCTCGCAGATGGCAGATGTCAGGAAGCACTTACTAAAGGACAAGAAGTTTTAGAGCAATTACATGAAGAAAGATCAGAAATGGCAGGCAATGAGGTATTTCAGGAGGGTGGGAGTGTGTGAAGCGAGAAACAGGGGAGGAAACAATTATCTCCGGCAGGCAGTGACGTATTTCAGGAGGATGGCAGTGTGCGGAGCGAGAAACAGGGGAGGAGGCGATTGTCTCTGGCACGGAGTGAAATATTTCAGGAGGAAGGGAATGTGCAGAGCGAGAAACGGGGGAGGAAACGCTTGTATCCAGTGTGCATGCGCACACTCCCATGCAAAAGTGGGTCAGAAGAGGAGGAGGATGAGCAGGAGGAGCTCGGGAGACTGTCTCGGCAGCTAGGGAGTTTAACTTTGGGAGAAGGGAACAAAGATAAACAGGAGCTCAAGAAAAATGATCCTCCGGACCCGCCGCCGTACGGTGAGGGTGTTTCGAGGAGAGCTTTCCATGCCCAAGCATGGAGGGCTGTTAACGCTGAGATGGGTCTTGCTTATCCAGTTTTCCAGGATGACAATAGGGGAAGATTCCATGAGCCTTTAGATTTCAAAATTGTGAAGACCCTGGCAGAGTCTGTGCGCACTTATGGGTTGGTTGCTGCCTTCACATTAACTCAGGTGGAGAGTCTGTGTAGATACTGTATGACTCCCTCTGATTGGGCTAGCCTTGTTCGGGCTTGTGTTTCTCCAGGCAAATATTTGGACTGGAGAGCCTTTGTGCTAGAGGGTGCTGTAGAGCAGGCTGCCCAAAACTATGCGGCGGGACACCCCCATTGGGACAAGGAAATGCTTTTGGGACAAGGCAGATTTGCTAATCAACAAACAGGATACCCCCCTGACGTATATGAACAGATCAATAACATTTGTATCCGTGCATGGAAATCACTCCCAAATAGAGGAGAAGTGTCTGGCAATTTAACAAAAATCATGCAAGGCCCCACAGAACCTTTCTCGGACTTTGTTGCTAGGATGGTGGATGTCGCAGGAAAAATCTTTGGTGACCCTGATAGAGCAATGCCCTTGATTAAACAACTTGTTTTTGAGCAATGCACCAAAGAATGTAAAGCAGCAATCGCTCCTTATAAAAACAAGGGCATAGAAGCTTGGATGAAAGTGTGTAGAGAGCTTGGAGGACCTTTAACTAATGCAGGTCTTGCAGCTGCTGTCCTTCGGATTGCAAAAGGGGGCGGTCCTGGTGCCGGAACATGCTTCCATTGTGGTCAATCCGGCCGTTTCAAACGTGACTGTCCCAAAAAAGGCAATTTTACTGGACCTCCTCACGGTGGCCCTTCTAATGGCCCTCGTCAACCGGGGCTGTGTCCAAAATGCAAAAAGGGGAAGCATTGGGCAAGAGAGTATAGATCAGTGAGGGACATCCATGGACAGCCTATTTCAGCTGGGCCAAAAAACGGCCGAAGGGGCCCCCGACCCCAGGGCCCACGAATAAATGGGGCAATGGAGAATGTCACACCTGAACCCGAGACATGGCCTTCTCTGCGCCATCCCACGAGATGCGGAGAGCCACTACAGGTGCCGCGAGATTGGACCTCTGTTCCACCTCCAGACTCGTATTAACACCTAAGATGGGAGTCCAATTGGTGGAAACTGAGTTCAAAGGGCCTTTACCCCCTGGCACTGTAGGTTTGTTAATTGGACGTGCATCCTCTATCCTACAAGGTCTTCATGTTTTCCCCGGAGTTATAAACCCTGATACTGTAGGGGCAGTAAAGGTTATGGTGGAAGCTCCAAGGGGCATTGTGTCTATCTCCCCAGGGGATCGGATTGCTCAATTGCTAATTTTGCCTAGTTTGCATAATCACTTCCCTGCTGACTCAAGGTCACGGACAGGAAATCAGATTGGTACCACCGGAGGAAATTGTGCCTATTTATCACTGGATATGAGCAATCGCCCCACTTTGGAATTAAGCATAGAAGGTAAATCTATTGTGGGACTGCTGGACACAGGAGCAGATCGTAGTATCATAGCCCTTAAGGACTGGTCTAGGGGATGGCCAGTGCAGGCTTCTGATCAATCCTTAAGAGGACTTGGATATGCCCAAGCCCCTCAAATCAGCTGTAGACATCTATCTTGGAAGGACTCGGAAGGACACGATGGTACCTTTCAGCCTTATGTACTTGATTTACCTATTTCTTTATGGGGCCGTGATCTGATGAAAGACATTGGGTTCACTCTTAGTAATGACTATTCCCCAGTGTCTCAACATATCATGCAAAATATGGGGTATAGGCCAGGTCTAGGACTAGGAAGGCACCTACAGGGACGTAAGCATCCTGTGCAAGGTCATCAAAAGCTTAACAGGTTTGGTCTGGGTTTTTCCTAGGGGTCACTGGGGCTCAAATGCCCATAACATGGCTCACCAAGGAGCCTGTTTGGGTGCCTCAGTGGCCTCTTCCCTCGGATAAACTGGCAGCAGCCCATGATCTAGTCAAAGAACAACTTGATTTGGGTCACATCCAACCTTCTACTTCTCCATGGAATACTCCCATATTTGTCATTAAGAAAAAATCAGGGAAGTGGCGCCTACTGCATGATCTACGAGCAGTTAATGCTCAGATGCAGCTTATGGGGCCCATTCAAAGAGGGCTGCCTCTGCTCTCCTCTGTTCCTCAAGGCTGGCATATAATTGTTATTGACATTAAAGACTGTTTCTTTTCCATTCCTTTGCATCCTAGAGATTCACAACGTTTTGCTTTCACCCTTCCCTCGTATAATCACGAGGAACCAGATCAAAGGTTTGAGTGGGTGGTGTTGCCACAGGGGATGGCTAACAGTCCCACGATGTGCCAGATGTATGTGGGGAAGGCACTCGCACCTCTCAGACGTAAGTATTCCTCCACCAAGATCATTCACTATATGGATGATGTGTTATTGGCCGCAAAATTAGAACAGACAGTTTATGAGGCTTATAAAGAACTCGTGATGCTGTTGGCTCAACATGGACTGCACATCGCACCTTAAAAGGTTCAAACAGGGGATTCTATCAGGATTTTGGGAGCGACAATTGGGTATGACAAATTAAAACCACAAAAAATTACCATCAGGACTCAAGATCTCCGAACTTTAAATGATTTTCAAAAATTACTGGGAGATATTAATTGGATAAGAGGATATTTACATATTCCTAATATTGTGCTCCAGCCTTTGTATGCTACTCTTAAGGGTGATCCAGATCTTGCTTCCCCTCGTAGCCTCACTACTGAGGCTAGAGCGGCCCTTATAAAAGTAGAACAAGCTATACAGCATGCCACTCTATGCAGGCTCCAGAGTGATAAACCTTTCCAGTTATGTGTGCTTGCCACTATGCGGCAGCCTACTGGAGTACTGTGGCAAGATGGGCCTTTACTATGGATCCACCCACATGTATCCCCAGGAAAATCCTTAGAATATTATCCTGATGCTGTTGCAGCATTGGCACTTAAAGGGATTCAACAAAGCATTCAATTTTTCGGCCAATCACCTTCTTCTCTTATCATACCCTACACTAAAGCTCAACTTAATGTTTTATGTGCTACTCTAGACAACTGGGCTATTCTGTGTTGCTCGTTTCAAGGGGGTATTGATAATCACTACCCTTCTCATCCATTACTCCATTTTGTTAAAGAACATCCCATCATTTTCCCTAAGGTAACTTCATCCAGTCCAATTCCGGGGGCTGTTAACATTTTTACTGATGGTTCCAAGTCTGGAATGGGAGCTTATGTAATTAATGACTCTCCCCCTATCCAGCATCAATTTGCTCCTGGAAATCCACAATGGGTAGAACTACAAATTGTTATTGAAGTTTTTAAACAGTGTTCTTTTCCTTTTAATCTTATTTCGGACTCCAGCTATGTGGTACAAGCACTAAAAGTCCTGGAGGCCGTGGGAACTATTAGTGATGCCCACAATGTGTCTGTTTACTTTACTCAGCTTCAACAGCTTATCTCTAACCGCACTGCTTCTTTTTATCCAATGCACATCAGGGCTCACACCTCTCTTCCTGGTCCGTTATCCCAAGGTAATGCCTGTGCGGACTTAGCCACTAGAGGGCAATTGATATGCTTGGCTTCCTCCTTAGAGGGGGCTAAGTTGTTTCACCAAAACTTCCATGTTAATGCATTAAGGCTGCGCAGGCGTTTTTCCATCTCAAGAGCGGATGCTCGGCAGATAGTATTGCAATGTCCCCATTGTGTCACATTTCTTCATCCCCCTAATTATGGAGTAAACCCACGGGGATTAAAGCCATTGATTGTTTGGCAAATGGATGTGACACATATACCTGACTTTGGTAACCTTAAGTATGTGCATGTTTCCGTTGATACGTGCTCTGGAATTATCCATGCTTCTGCTTTATCGGGAGAAAAGGCACGTAATGTCATTACTCACTGTTTAGAGGCATGGGCAGCATGGGGTGCACCTGCATCCCTTAAGACTGATAATGGACCTGCTTATACTGGCAGACAATTTACAGCTTTTTGTTCTACTATGGGAGTGCAACTTACTCATGGTTTGCCTTATAATCCTCAAGGACAAGGCATTGTTGAGCGTGCTCATCACACCTTAAAGGAAACTTTACAAAAACAGAAAGGGGGAATAGGAGCTGAGCACACTCCTAAAGAACGCCTGTCCTTAGCTCTCTTTACCATTAATTTTTTGAATTTGGATATTCATGGTCGCTCTGCGGCCGATAGACATGTGTCCCCTCAGCCCTCTGTGATTGGCTATGTTAAGTGGAAGGATGTTCTTACGGGACAATGGAATGGCCCTGACCCCGTGCTGACATGGGCACGAGGATCTGTATGTGTTTTTCCCCAGGATCGTACGGAACCATTGTGGGTCCCTGAACGCTTGACAAGAAGAGTCTCGACATCAACTGACCAGCAACAAGAGATACCACAACAATCCTGTGATGAGGATCTTCATTCTGCTAAGTGCTCTGGCTCTGGTGCTGGTGCCGATGGCACAGGCGACACCAATGCGGTGGTGGGCAGTGGCACGGGCCTGGCCAAAGCCGATGCCAGTTCATGGTAATTCTAGTGTCCTCCCCACACTTTTTTCTACCTCATGTGAGATGTCTGCTCCCTGTGCCTCTCCTAGAGGGGACATGGAGAGAATTTTTAATCAATCTCAAGTTAATCTCACAGGAGTTTTTTGTTTCAGCCTTAGAAACGCTAATTGCATTAGCCTTAAGACCAAAAATTTGACTAACTGGGAGGACCCATTGCGGTCCAATCAGGTCTCAGGAAGCATTATCAGTGATGTATTGAGCAAGGTAGCTTCGGGGAAGCAATCAGGCTCAGAGACCCCCGCAAACAGCAGCTCTGCTCTTAACATAACTACCTTGGCTATTATCTCCGAGGTACTAATCCCAGTGCCTCCTTTTTCTAGTAGTATTTATAATGCCACTCATTTCAAGGCCTCTCCTTACTGTTCCCCTAATCTTGATTTCCCCCCAATATTTACGCCTTGTCAGGATCATTCTTGGGAGAAACATCAAGTTGCTAAAGGTTTCTCCCTTTCCCCCTCTCTTAATAGGTATGTTTATAACTTTAACAATAGTGCCAGCTCCTCTACAGGAATAGGTTGGTCCTGGTTTTAATGGCTGATTTCCAATGAAAAGGGGGCTTCAGCCGATATTTCTGCACTGGCTCAGTTGCTAGGAGCCAAAAGTTGGCTGGCTAATATTTCTGGTACTGTTAGGGAAAGTGAACAAGGTAATAGACTTACATCTGTTTCATTCAACTCTCTGTTGTATAATGCCACATTGCCTCCTGCAATGGTCTGTGTCCAATCCCCCTTCTTATTCCTTTTGGCTGAGGCCACCTCATCGGGGATGCTGGATTGTTCTCATACTACCTGTCTCTTATCTGAGTGTTGGAATGGTTCCTGGACTGTAGCAGTGGTTATGAAAATTCCAACTTTTGTCCCAATCCCGGTCACTGCGGATCCTGATAAATTCCCTATTGTTGAGCTACTTAGAGTCCGCAGAGATTTTGGGATCACAGCGGCTATAGTGACAGCCGTGGCGGTATCTGCTGCTGCAGCGGTTACGGCCGGAGTGGCTATGGCCAATCAAGTACAAACTGCTGCCACCATTAATCAAGTTGTCCAACAAACTTCCACCATACTTGAATCCCAAAATACAATTAATCAACATATTTTGTCAGGGATTTTAGCTGCCAACCAAAGAATAGATTTACTCTAAGCTCAGGTAGAAGAATTGGCTGACTTAGTGCTTTTGGGTTGTGTTGACCAACGTGCACATTTATGCATAACCTCTGTCAGATTTAATGATTCCAGGAATGCTTCCCGCATCGTTGGCGAATATTTGGCAGGAAATTGGTCCATGGAAGCGGAAGACATGATCCACTCTCAACTAACCCAGATAGCTGTCTTGTATAGCACTCGTGTTGATCCCGTGACTTTGGGTCAATTCACCAATTGGATATCTTCTGCTTTTTCCTTTTTTAAAGAGTGGGTGGGGGTAGGCATTTTTGGTGCAATGTGTTGCTTCGGTATGTTTCTCTGTTTGTGGTTTCTCTGTCGCCTCAAGGCCCGCAATGCTCACGATAAGGCTATGATCATCCAAGCTCTTGCAGCTTTAGAAAATGGCAATTCACCTCAAGTTTGGCTTGCGCATCTTAAACAGTAAATCTTTGACATGGTCGTTGCACCCCAAGTTATTATAACATTGCACTGGGGATCGGCATGTCTTTCCTCGTTATTCTCTTAGTGTTGGAAAGCCCTTGCACTCTGCCGGTCTTGCTGCCATTGCACGCAGGTGGGTTTCCACACTAATGCTTCTCTATCGCCTTAAAGTCCGTGCCTTTCTTTCAGGGTGCTGTCAACTCGTTTGTCGTTGTGTACAGCCACAGAACATCCTCAGCTGTCCCCCTTCGTCTACCTTCATCACGATGCAGGATGTGAGGCAAAGCACTGCACTTGAGTGATCCCTCAACGGACCTCAAGGAAAGCATGTCCTATTGCATGCGGGTTTGACGTCCACACCCCCGCCCTACGAAAAAAGGCGTCGGATGATATGGGGTCAGGTCTGGGGAAGGCGCCTCCTTAGGACTGAACCATACATTGCAGCCTCTTCTGCACAGTGGGATAGGACCTCTACTTTCGCCTGCATTGTTTTATAAAATAGAAGGGGGAACTGTGGTAAGCCATTGTTGTAGATTGTGGCCGCCATTAGAAGATGGCGCCGGCTTCCACTGTGGCCTGTGATAAACAAATTCTTTTGTGGAGAGTTGGCACGCTATCCCTTGCCACCCTATAAGAAAGACCCACGCGGCGGCTTAAGATTGGTACGTGGGAGGCTTTATTAGGCTGTGCTTGGGCGCTCGGGGAGAGAGAGAGAGAGAGAGAGGAAAGTCACTAAAAGATACTTTAATCAAGGCCTGAATAAACTGCTGAAAGAAGATTCCTGAGTTGCGTCTTCCTTGCGGGCAAGGGGTCGCGACAGCCTTGTTAAAGTTGGCACCTAGGAAGAGACCGATAGAATGGGCTCCACCCACCCCTGCACAGAGTCTAATAAAGTCAGAAAGTTTCCCTTTATCCTTATGTGGTCAAAGAACATCCTGACATGCTTGGTTGGCATTTTCAAAGGCAAGTTGTTTTACAAAGGTGTTTTCGCTTTTACTTGGTCCAAGCAAGCATTCTGCAGCTAGGTTAAGCTCGGAAACAAATTAGGTATAAGGCTCCTCAGTCGGGCCCTTGTTGAATTTTTGCCAGGGAAGTGGTAGCTGAGGCCTTTTGAGGGAGGAGTCTCCAAGCATGTAAGCCAGCCATCTGAATCTGCACCAAAAGTCCAGAAGGGAAATGTGCTTGTTTAGTTTTAGTGTCAAAAGGCACATTGTCCACTAGCTTAACTTAAGTCGCGGATTTACAGGAGGCCTTAGTTAAAATTTTTTGAGCAGTTTCCCGACAGTGCTCTTTGAAATCTGCAATAGATAACAGGAAGTCTCCGGCACTGTGTGTAGCTTGGTCTAAAAGTTTCCAATCATTGGGAGTAAGCCATTGTGCGCTGTGGCTTTCTAATAAAGCCAACGTGTAAGGCGCAGTGGGGCCATAGTGAGCACAAGCCTTTTTAAGTTTTTCATGAAAACGCAGGCTTAATTTTTTGTTGAATCTGGGTTCCTTCCTGCCTAGGGGTGAACTCCTCATCCTCTGAGTCCTGATCTCCTTGATCCTTTTCCCCCGCTTCCTCCTCTTGATCCTCGTCTAAGTCTTTGACCTCAGGCTGGGCAGGCTTATCTATGTGACTGGTGGTGACTGGGAAGGTGAGAACAGGCCAATGGAGTAGCTTCAGCTTTGTATTAGACTGCTGTGGGCCAGCTTGCGTTGACTCCATGCCTAAGGCTAATGAACGGAGCTCAGAGTCAAGGGATCTAAATTCTTTTAAAAGTTGGATCTGTTCCCATCTATGTTGGAAGGATGCTCGCAAGGGTGCCAGGTTAGGCAAGGGAAGTGGGGAAAAAATATCTGGGGGGGCATTTGGCCCCTGAAGGGCCAGACCACAAAATGCAGGAGGGATATAGGAGGGAGATGGATGTGTAAGTCCTATAGGCTGTGGCAGGGTCCTGAGAGGTGGCGGGTCTTCTGAATGGTAGCGAGCTGCTTCCTTCTCCAAGGTAGCCTCCTCCCCAGGGGTCAACGTATTTTTGGGATTTAAAACTGGATAAAGGCGGTCGGTAATCATTGGAGCCTTATTCATTAGGGTGGTATTTTGAGGGGGACCAGGAAGGTTCCCAGGTTCCTGGGGAGACTGAGAAGGGTGTATGTCTATACTAATGATGCGCATGCCGAGAGAGGACGAGAGGTCTTTTGCATAGTCTCTTCCCCAACCTGACAAGTTTTAAGGAACCATTGTCAAAGGGTGAACTTTTAAGAATTTCATTAGTTAAGTTCCAGTAAGAAAAGGTGGGAACAGGCACATTTTCTGGGCCAAAGGATTCATAATAATCTTTTAAACAGTCTCCTACTCTAAGCCATCTTTTGCCATCAATGGTCCCTTCAAGGGGAAACCATGGACACAATTCTCCTATATATGAAAAGAAAAATTTTAAGTCCTTTTTCTTAACACGTGCCCCCCCCATGTCTTGAAGAACCCCTTGAGACCTTACAGAAACAAATAATGTGACGAAACTGCTTGTCCCATGGTGGGTCACTCACCGTGCGTCATGCCCACCCTCCTCCTGGATCTGTCTCTCGGTGGTGCCTGCTGAGGCGATCGCGAGCTCCGCTTGACCAAGTCTTCCAGGAGGACAGGGTTCCCCCTCAGTCAAAGGCTCGAGCCCCAGTCTGTGGGCGTGAGATGTCCCGAGCGCAGAACACATCAACGTGGGCAGTGAACCTAGATGGGGAGGAACGAAGGGACAAGAGACAATAGAGATGACAGCAAGACAGGAGTTCTGATCAAGCTGCAAACTTTTATTGTTCACACAGAGGTATTTATATGCTGGATGTGGGAAAGCTCTCTTATCGGCTGTTCCTGGATGTCTTCACAAGGTGAGATAATCTCAGGATGTTTCAAGAAGACAGATGGCCGCAGGATATCTCATGGACACAGATGGCTACAGGTTGTCTCCCAGACAGGATGTCTGCTGGGGGCTGTTTCTTGTGAGTGTTAGGCTATTCTTTGAAGGAGAATTCCTTCTACCCCTGAGAGTCAGGGATTCAGTATTTCGAATGGAAAATTGGAAAAAGAATCCAATGCGTATGGAAATAAGTGCTACCCAAAAATCTTCCCACTCTCATTCAGAACAATGCCTTTACATTACCTTCACCCCAAGTAAGACACAATTAGAGGAGAAAAGTTAGAAAATCTGTGAATACACATCTGGAATAGAAAATGCTCAGGAGTTCACAACCTTGGAAGTGATAGAGGAGTTTCCAAAAGTAAGGGACAGGGTAAAACGCCACAAACATGGAGCTCTGCTGGCCTAAAGACTTCTTGAGAAACGGCCTCTGAGGTTGGGCACTTGAAATATATGTTGTTGTGAGGAGCTTTAGCTTCCTTTGTAGTGAGACCATCAAAGCTGGGTCTGCTTCTATGTGACCTGGAGGACATGGTTTCTTATTTTCCAATGGACATAGGCAGCAGTGCTGAATTCTGTCTTTGTAGGTAAACTGTTGCCACTGGGGGCTAAGTGTCTCCCAGTGCGGACTGTGAAGACATTTAATCATCCTCCACTTTTCGTGGTGTTTCTTGGAGCTGCACTGGGCGTTTGGTATTTGCTTCACAAAATACGAGGAGTTAAACTGGGACACAGTGCTGGAGGGAGTTCTGTCACGTGTTTTGGGTAAGGGTCTGCAGGAGAATGCACCAACCAGGCTTCTATCCCACATAGCTTGCCCCCTTGACCATAGCAATCTGATTCTAAACATTGCACTGAAACCTCTCCATATAACAAGATGCCTTTACATACAAGGGTCTGGGGGCTGCACCATATCAGTCACAAAACATTTGGAATCCAATGACTTATCCACATGACCCCACCACAGATGTTTTAACACACACCTTCACACCACTTCTGACGAATCATCAGGCTCCAAATTACTGGCATTTCTGTTCGACACCATTTTCCTGAAACACAGTCAATCAAGGCACTGTCTGGTACACTCATGATCATCAATAGAACATCCAAAGGTTCTCCAGTGCCACTTGGTCATGGGAATTTCAAAAATGTTATGGTATTTATCTAGCCATTTTTCAAGGATGACGTTGGAGGCACTGTGGGTTTCAATTCACTCAGGAACCATTAAATGGAGAGGGAGCTCATTTCAATGAATGCTCTGGAGAACTCTAACAGGCAAGGATTCTCAAAGAAAGGCCAAAAGGTCACATGAAGCCAGGCCCATTGAGGTCTACAATGTGAGGTTCATGTGTGTTTTGACTTGCAACGATGGCTGCCAAGTCTTTAAGAATAAAATCATGAGATATCCTTCGTGAGATTCCCAGTGCTGTGTGCAAAGCCAACCTGGGCCTAGATCTCAGTTTCCAAGAGCGACTCTCATGTGTGCCATCCTGAAATCCCAACACAATTCATGGTAATACTTCTTTGAGTTCACTTCCAGAACTCAGTCTTTAAGGGGAATCACACCAGTGTTCAAGACCAAGTGGACCCAGTCATCTCTTCCAACTGCCACACAAATGACAACAATTAAAACCAAAACACTTCCACATGACCCTCATCTTCTTCCACATAGACACTCATCATAACCTCTGGCTGTAGGTTTCCATTAGGGGTGGAGCCAAAGACAGTTTCCAAAATAAGTTCCCTTGCCCCCATTTGCCTAACGTCAGTGTGGTCAGGGCACCCTTCATGTGAACCAGGAGTGATCAAAGAGGCCTGCCTTTAATACTGCTCTGATTCTCCATTTTGAGGCCTACAGACTCTGGGGTTTAGATTCTTTATGTTAACTGGGGTCATGAGAAAACCCAAGCACCTATGGTCTAGAGACTGCAGGGCTTTGTAGAACTTCTTTCACCCAAAGCACCCTAATCTCAATGAGGAGGTCAGGAACCTTACAGAGGAGGGAGAGAGACTTCATCCACAATGAGTGCTCTTTAGGCTCTTTTGGTTTTGGATACACACATGGGATTTTTCTATAGATCCATCTGGTGGTGAGAATCTAAGCCACAGGCTCACACAGGGCCAAGAGGCTGATTCAGACACATCCCTTTCCAAAGCAATTAACCAAAGAGCCACAGGTGATGCCCATTAATTTCCATTTGAAAACTGTTTTCTTCAGGCTTCAAAAAGGGGTGGCCTGAGGCAAAGACCTTTCTGACATTCAGGGCAACAGAAGAATAGGTAAACAAATGCCCCAAAGCAGGGTTTCTCCACTGAGACTTTCCTGGTCACACTGATATTTGAGTTTTCTGAGATGCTCGCAATTCCCTTCAGCTATCCAGTACATGGTCATGTCACAGAGCTTGGAGGTGGTACATATCTTTTACACAACACCATGAGTCTATTCTTGAGATTGGCTAGAATTCATGAAGAGTACTGGAACTTAGGAAGGTTGTAGGTGTCTCCCATCCATAAGGCAAGACGCAGACCATTCATAAATTTGGCAGGATGAATGTTGGGTACCTTTCTACTAGACAGGACACATCTATTGATGCATTCTCTTTTCTAATGTCTACAACCACAGACACAGTGGGATACACAGACATAGAAAAACTCACCTTGTCAAACGACTTACTAGAAACAATTCACAGAAAACCAAACAATCCAACTTTCCTACTTATTCTCAGAACATGAGACAAAACCACAAACCCACACACACACCCACACCAACACAGACCCCCAAGTACGTCTGTGACTATCCGGAGTGTCCTCTGAATGGTGGGTCATAATATATTACCCCATAATGGGCTGTCCTGTTTCAGATCTGGTCTCTGTGCCCAACTCCGTTATGCTGTCAGGAGCCAGCGGTGAGCCACTACCTTCTTTCTCAGGAAAGGCCCCTCTTCAGACCTTCCTGGGATTTTGCCATGCTCACATCAGTAGGTACCAAGAAAGACTGACTCTGTCCTTGGTAAACCCAAACAAGTTTGACCACTGGGACTTGGACTTTGACTGGCTCTGGGTGCCTGGCTTTCTGGATCCCAAGTTCAGAGAGTTCCATCACCAAGGAAGTGAGGTGAGGTCACTTTCTTCAGGAACTGAATGATTTCATTACCTTGGCAACCACTTTGTCATAACAGTTGCTTCCAAGGGTCCCATGAGATGGAGGCTGCACCTACTTCCTGTAACATTTTAACAAGTTAGAATGGTATATCAACCATTGGCAACTGTTAACAGCTCTCCACACAGGCTTCGTTTGGTCCATCTTCTCTACATTAAGAAGAGAGAGGCTGATTCAGACACATCTTTTCATCCTTACCGGGTTGTTTGCCATGGAAGATGACTTTTGCTCTCTCAGGTTCTTCATAGCTACCTACATCTTCTCAAGGGATTATTTCTGCATGGACTTTTGAAGTTCTCAGCTGGTGGAAGATCCCCTACCTTCCTGTATTGTAATACCACCTCTGTCCCTGCTCTTCTGTAAAGTGAGATTGAGGGATCAGTGTATGGTTAGGGTTAATAGCATGTTCGATTTGGGTTAGGAATCATTCTGGTTTATGAATAATGGTATTGGGAACCTGTGATATTTATAAGAATATAGATGTGAAATGTATGTATGAGAACAGAGATATAGGAAAGATTTGAAGCCCAGAAAGGCATTGGACCATTGATTGGTATACTTAGCTTGAATTTTGTTCTGCACTGAAGTCTCAGATAAATCGATATACAATGGCATAGGACCGTGTACCTCAGATGATTGAATGTAGAAGTGAACATCCAGTCAAAAAGAGATAGTCCTTATAATTAGGAAGTTACTCAGTAGGTTTAGGAAGAATAGTGAGTCTAGGATTTGGACCAAAAGTACGTTAGCAATAGGTTTTCGGTTAGAGATTGAATGTAAATATCAGGACATGTGAAGAGACAGTCACAGGGATGAACTCTGGAAAATATGTAGGAAAGCAGCTATCAATAGGGAACTTAGGAAATCAGGCAAAGTATAAAGTGTGTGATAGGATTAGATATTTTCAACAGGTTTGAGGTTGAATATATAATCTTAGGAAGAAACTAATATGTAGTCACCAATAGTATTGACATTTGAAAGCATTAGGCAACCTGGACATGGATGTTTTTAGTAATCCATGCTCACTTTCCATTTAGGCTTTGGTACAATCATAAGTGTGACCTTTGCATTTTGTGTCCAGAATACTACTGTGGTAAAATGTATATGTAGATCAGGTGACATGAGTATTTCTTCCACCATTACTGGGAGCAATATTCTGAAAACTTATACATTAGTAGTGGGGATACAAACAGGTGTACCCTGTGTTGATGATTATAGAGATGATGCATGAATAGCCCATATTGTGAATAAAGTATATAACTGGTTCCAACTTTAAATAATGCATTGAATTTACATCTGAAAATATATAGGAAATCTTATATTGATATATATACATTCATTCCAACCAGTTATATATCTAATCATAATATTAGGGTTACAGTTTATCATGAAGAGTGTGTGGGTTTTGCTCCAAAAATGATTTTGGAATCGAAAATTATGTGTTTAGAAAGAAGTCTAGTGAAAGGACCCGTCAAGAAACATGGAGGAATACATGTGTTCTGAAGTAGGAAGTAATTGAAAGTGAACAAAATGCCTATAAATTTGTGAACTTGTGGATGAAAAAATATATCCTATGATGTCCAAAAACTGAAGAAATTGTAATTTACCAGTGTTGAATGAAAATGAACTTCAAAATACACATCATGTCCCATAGGAATCTAATTGCATTGTTGTTAATCTGGGTCAGTTACTGTAGAAATATTAGGATTTGTAAGCACCATTTATTGAAGTTAGTTTTCAGTAGTAGGAAACCAATATGTATTTCAGGTGGTTGAGTATTTCTGAGAATAATCTTGTGAAATGTTGTTTATAAATACACATGCAGGAACATGAAAGAATTTAGGGAGTGTATATAAGAAACATTTATTTCATATTTTGGAAATTTTGGAGAATATATATATATATATATATATATATATATATATATATATATACACACACACACACACACACACACACACACACACACATTAAAATGTAGCAATATATATGCCAATCGAAATTCATCAGGAAATATAATTCATCCAAATATCCAAAAATATTCATTTTATTGAACATGGATTTATGTATAAGGTTTTGCACTAGGAAGCTCACCCATAGGTTTAATTTTCAGTTCTATCAGTATTTACGGGGAGTCATCTCTTCTCACAATTTTTATATTCCAAAGTCAGTGAGCTCAGAAGAATGTATGTGTAATACCAGGTAGTTTACTATATATGCATAAAAAATACATGTGCTGAATAGGCTACAGAAAAAGGGAGACAGGAATTTACATATGTGGTAACTTTAAAAACTAATGGAGAGGGGCTGGGGATGTGGCTCAAGTGATAGTGCACTCGCCTGGCATGCGTGCGGCCCGGGTTCGATTCTCAGCACCATGTACAAAGACGTTGTGTCCGCAGATAACTAAAAAATAAATATTAAAAAATTCTCTCTCTCTCTCTCTCTCTCTCTCTCCTCTCTCACTCTCTTAAAAAATTTAAAAGAAAACTAATGGAGAAATATTACAATGAAAATTTGACTAGATTTATAGCACATACTCTTGATAAAGTAGAAGGCAAATCCAAGTATACACCATGCTTCCTATGAAAGTCCTGTATTTCTATTCAGTTATGCTTCTTTTAGGATTAGTAGTCAGAGTCCAGTAGAGTATGGGTTAGTGTCAGTGATTCAGTATTTCAAATGGAAAATAGGAAAATGAATCTAATGTGTATGCAAACATGTGCTACACAAAAATCTTCCTACTCTCATTCAGAACAATGCCTTGACATAACCATCGCTTCAAGTAAGACACAATTACAGGACAGGAGTTAGAAAATCTGTGAATACATATGGGAATGGAAAATGATCAGGAGTTCACAACACTGGAGGTGGTACAACAGTTTCCAAATGTAAGGGAGATGGTAAACACTCCACAAACATGGAGCTCTGCTGACCTAAAGACTTCTTGAGAAACTTCTTCTGAGGTTGGGCACATGAAATATATGTAATTGTCAGGAGATTTAGCTCCGTTTGTAGTGACACCATCAAATCTGGGTCTGCATCTATGTGACCTAGACGACATGGTTCCTTATTTTCTAATGAACAAGAGGCAGCAGTTCTGAATTCTCTCTTTGTAGGTAAACTGTGGCCACTGGGTGCTAAGTGTCTCGCTCTGTGGTCTGTGAAGCCATTTGGTCATTCTCTAATTTTCATGGTGTTTCTTACTGCTGCACTGTGAGTTTGGTATTGGCTTCACGAAATACAAGGAGTTCAACTGGGACACAATGCTGGAGAGAGTTCTGTCACATGTGGTTGGTCAGGGTCTCCAAGAGAATGTATGAACCAGACTTATGTCCCACCTGATTCTGAACATTTCCTTGAAACCTCTCCATATAAAAAGACGCCTTTACATATAAGGGTCTGCTGCCTGCACCATGTTAGTCACAATGTTTTTGGAAGCCAATGGCAGATCTTGGTGGTCCTACCAAAAATATTTATTTACACACCTACAGTCCACTGCTCTACGTCCACTACTCAGCAGGCTCCAACTTACTGGCATCTCTGTTCTACACTATTTTCACGAAACCCAGTCAATCAAGGCACTATTTCATACACTCATGATCAGCCACAGGACATCCAAAGGTCTCCTGTGCCATCTGGTCCTGGGAATTTCAAAAATTTTTGTTCATGGTATTTATCTAGCCATTTTTCAAGGATGAAGTCAGAGGCACTGTGTGCTTCAATTCATTCAGGAACCATTAAATGGTGAGGAAGCTAATTTCAATAAAAGCTCTGGAGAACTCTCATAGGCAGGCTTCCCAAAGAGTGGCCAAAAGGTCACATGAATCCATGCCCAATGAGATCTACTATGTGAGATAAATATGTGTTCTGACTCTCAACTATGGCTGCCAAATCATTAAGAAAAACAAAACGTCATATCTTGGCTGAGATTCTTAGTGGTCTATGCAAAGCCACCCTGGACCTAGATCTCAGTTTCCAAGGGCGACTATCATGCGTGGGCTCTTAAATACCAACACCATTCATGGAAATACTTCTCTGAGGTCAGTTCCAGAACTCAGTCTCTAAGGGGAATCACAGCAGAGTTCAAGCCCAGGTGGACCCAGTCATCTCTACCAACCACCAAACAAATAACCACAAATGAAATCAAACACTCCCACATGGCCCTCATGTTCTTCCATATAGACACTCATCATAAATTCTGGCTGGAGGTTTCCATGAGGGGAGCAGCCCAAGACATTGTCCAAAATAAACTCCCTTGCCTCTCATTTGCCTAAAGTAAGGGTGGCGTGGACACCCTTCCTCTAAACCAGGAATGATCAAATAGGCCTGCCATTAATACTGCTCCGTTTCTACAAATTGAGGCCTTCTGACTGTGGGGTTTAGATTCTTTATGTGAATTGGTGTCATGAGAAAACCCTAGCACCTATGGGCTAGCCTCTGAAAGGCTTTGAAGAACTCATTGATATAAAGATTCCTCTTCTCATTTGATGGAGGTCAGGAACCTTACAGAGGAAGGAGAGAGACTTCATCCACAATGACTGCTCTTTTGGCCATTTTGGTTTGAATGCATACATGGGTTCTTTAGATCCGTCAGGTACTGAGAAACTAAGCCATTCAAGAGGTTGGTTAAGACACATCCCTTTCCAAAGCAATTAAGCAAAGAGCCACAGATGACGCACATTCATTTCCATTTGAAAACTCTTTTCTTGAGACTTCACAAAAGGTTGGCCTGAGGCAAAGAACTTCCTGATATTCAGGACAACAGAACAATAGGTAATTAGAAGTCCCAAAGCTGGGTTTCTTCACTGAGACTTGTCAGAAGCCAGTGGTGAGCCACTACCTGCTTTCTCATGAAAGGCCCCTCTTCAGAGCTTTCCTGGCATTTGGCCATCCTCACATCTGTAGGTACCAAGATTGACTGACTCTGTCCTTGGTAAATCCAAACAAGTGACACCACTAGGAGTGGGACTGGGACTGGGTCTGTGTGCCTGGCTTCCTGCATTCCAAGTTCCAACACCAAGGAAGTGATGTGAGGTCACTTCTCTCAGGAACTGAATGAGGTCACTGCCTTGGCAACCACTTTGTCCTAACAGTTGCTTCCAAGGGTCACATGAGATGGAGGCTTCCCCTATTTCCTGTGACACTTTCACAAATTAGAATGATATATCAACCATAGGCAACTGGCAACAGCTCTCCACAGAGTCCTGATTTGGTCCATCTTCTCTACATTAAGAAGGGAGAAGCTGATGAAGACACAACCCTTCATCCTGACCAGGTTGTTTGCCATGGAAGATGACTTTTGTTCTCTCAGGACCTTCATAGCTGCCTAAGTCTTCTCTAGGGATTACTTCTGCATGGACCTTTGAGGTTCTCAGCAGATAGAAGATCCCCCACATTCCAGTATTATAAGACCAACTCTGTCCCTGCTCGTCTGTAAAGTAAGACTGAGAAAACACTGTATGGTTAGGGTAAATAACAGGTTCGATTTGGGTTAGGAATCATTTTGCTGGTTAAATAATGGTATTGGCAACCTGCGATATTTATAAGAATATAGAGGTGAAATGTATGTACGAAAACAGAAATCTAAGTAAGATTGGAAGGCCAGAAGGAAATTGGGCCCTCGATTGTGATACATAGCATTGAATTACGTTCTGCACAGATGTCTCAGATAAATAGAAATACAATGGCATCGAACCTTGTACCTTGGTTGATTAAATGTGAAAGAGAACATCCAGTCAAAAAGGGATAGTCGGTACGATTAGGAAGATAGTAGGTAGTTTTAGGAAGAAGAGTGAGTGTAAGATTTGCAACCAAAGTTTTTAGCAATAGGGTTTCGGTTAGAGAATGAATTTAAATAACAGCACATGTGAAGAGTCAGTCACAATGATGAACTTGCGAAAATATGTAGGTAAGCAGATATCAATAGAGACATTATGAAATCAGGCAAAGTATAAAGTGAGAGATAGGCTTTGACATTGTCACCAGGGTTGAGTTTGAATATGTAGTCTTAGGAAGAAACAAATATGTAGTCACCAATAGAATTGACATTTGAGAGCATTTGGCAACCTGGACATGGATGATTTTAGTAATCCATGTTCATTTTTTTATTTAGGCTTTGGTACAATAATAAATGTGACTTTGAATTTTTTGTCCAGAATATTTCTGTGAATAAATGTATATGTAGATAAGGTGACATGAGTATTTCTTCCACCATTTCTGGTAGCAATATTGACTGACTACTGCTGACTGATAGGTATAGATTCTTTATGTGATTTGGAGTCATGAGAAACCCATGCACCTCTTCAGGGATTGAAGAACTCATTTGACCCAAAGGATCCCTATTCTCACTTTATAGAGGTCAGGAACCTAACAGAGGAAGGCAAGAAACTTCATGCACAATGACTGAACTTTTTGCCATTTTGGTTTTGGATGTACACATGCGATCTTTCTTTAGATCCATCAGGTACTGATAATCTAAGTCACAACCACTCACAGTACCAAGAGGCTGATTCAGACACATCTCTTTCCAAAGAAATTAAGCAAAGAGCCACAGGTGATGCCCTTTCATTTTCATTTGAAAACTGTTTACTTCAGGCTTCACAAAGGTGTGCCTGAGGCAAAGACCTCCCTGACATTCAGGGCAACAAATAAATAGGTAAGCAAATGGCACAAAGCAGGTTTCTCCCCTGAGACTTTCATGGTCACACAGTCCCTGCTCTTTTGTAAAGTTCGATTGAGGGAACAGTGTATGGTTAGGGTTAATAACACGTTCAATTTGGCTTAGGAATCATTCTGCAGGACGAATAATGGTATTGGGAACCTGCGATATTTACAGGAATATATAAGTGAAATATAAGTATGAAAACAGAAATCTAAGTAAGATTTGAAGCCCAGATGGGCATTGGGCCCTTGAGTTGGTTACTTAGCTTTGAATTATGTTCTGCACAGATGTCTCAGATAAATCGATATACAATGGTATAGGACCTTGTACCTTGGATGATTGTAGGTCGAAGGGAATATCCATCAAAAAGGGAAGGTCGGTAGGATTAGGAAGATATTTGCTAGGTTTAGAAACAACAGTGAGTATAGGATTTGGACCAAAAGGTCTTTTGCAATTGGTTTTCAATAAGAGAGTGAATGTAAATGTCAGCACATATGAAGAGTCAGTCACAATGATGAACTGGGGAATATAAGTAAGAAAGCAGATATCAATATAGACATTAAGAAATCAGGCAAAGTATAAAGTGAGGGATAGGATTAGACATTTTCAAAAGGCTTGAGGTTGAATATATAATCTTAGGAAGAAACAAATATATAGTCACCAATAGGATTTACATTTGAGAGCATTAGGCAACCTGGATATGGATATTTTTAGTAATCCATGCTCAATTTCCTTTTAGACTTTGGTACAATCATAAGAGTGACTTTTGCTTTCTGTGTCCAGAATATAACTGTGATAAAATGTATATGTTGATCAGGTGACATGAGCAATTCTTCAACCATTACTGGGAGCAATATTTTGAAGACCTATAAATTCGTCTTGGGGGAAAAAAGAGGTGTACCCTGTGTCAAATAATATAGAAATAATGTATGAATAGACCACACTGTGAATGAATAATATAACTGGTTCCAACATTAAATAGTGGATTGATGTGATATCTGAAAATATACAGGAAATCTAAAATTGATATACATGTATTCATTACAACCAGTTGTATATCAAACGGTAATATTAGGTTTATGGTTTATCATGAAGAGTGTCTGAGTTTTGCTTCAAAAATGATTATGGAAATGGAAAATAATGTGTTTGGAAAGAAGTCTCATGAAAAGACCAGTCAATAACCCTGGAGGAATATATGTGATCTGAAGCAGGAGGTGATTGAAATTGAAACAAATGCCTATCATTTTGTGAACTAATGGATGAAATATATATCCTATGATGTGCATAAAATGAAGAAATAGTAATGTACCACTGTTTAATAAATATGAACCGCAAAACACACATCATGTCCCATAGCAAACTTCTTGCATTGATGTTAAACTAGGTTTTACTGTAGAAACATTAGGATTTATATGCACCATTCACTGAAGTTAGTTTTCAGTACTAGGAAATAAATATGAATTTCAGGTGGATGGATATTTCTGAGGATAATCTTGTCAAAAGTTGATCATAAATCCACATACATGAATATGAATGATTTTAATGAATGTATAATAAGACTCATATATTTCATATTTTGAAAAATTTGGATAGTATATATATATATATATATATATATATATATATATATATATATATACACACACACACACACACAGACATTAAAAACTAGCAATATATATGCCAAACGAAATTCATCATGAAATATATATCATCCACAGATGCAAAAATATTTATTTCACTGAAAATGGTTTTATGTATAATGTTGTTCTACTAGGAATCTCACCCATAGGTTTAATTTTTAGTTCCAACAGCATTTAGGAGGACTGATCTCTTCTCATAACTTGTATCTGCCTAGTCAGCCACCTCACAAGAATGTACATGTGATAACAGGTAGGATTCTATATGTGCATATAAAAATACATGTGCTGAATAGTCTACAGAGAAACGAGACAGGAACTTGTTGAGAGCCATATCTGAAGGGCCCCAGCAAACTTCCAGCTCCCAGCAAATTTCCAGCTGCCAAATGATTATTGGCTCACAGCAGCCCCACAACATCTAGCTGATTGGCTCCTCTGTGGTGATGCTCATTGGAGATGGTCATTGAGCTGTTTCCCCATTCTTTCAGACTGCCAGCTGATGATTGGCTCACAGTGGCTCCAGCAACATCTAGCTGATTGGCTCCTCTGCTGTGATGCTCATTGGGCTATTTCCCTGCCCTTTCAGACCATGTAGCTGTTTATTGGGGGGCTTTTTTGGCTCCACCCATGTGATCCAGCCAATCGGCCTCAAGAGCAAGAGAATTGTGGGAGGTGGAGAGGCTTGTGGGTGTGACAGAGACTTTACAAGGAAGCCAGTGGTGGCAGTTGGTCTCTGAGTGTTTTTCCTGAGGAGCTGTTTTGTTTGGCATGTGTGGTTCTAAAAATAAAGTTCATTTCTTTTGACAAGTGGCTCCTGATTAGTGCCCAGCCAGATTGCAGCATTTGGTGGCTCCCACGCAGAGCAACTGAGGATAAGTGATAAGGTAAACTGCTCACCTCTGAGGGCAGGGCGAGAGGATGGGTAGCCATTTTAAGATACCTCTCTTGTTTTGCTTCACTTTTGTGCTAAGTTGTCTGTCCATGGAGATGAGTGAGATGGAAGAAAAACCCCTCACATCTGAAAAAAAAATTATTTACCTCTGAGGAACAGATAGGGAGAAAGGATGGATGCAAATATCAGGAGAATAGAAAGGCTATAATGACTTTTTGTTGTTCCCTTTTTATATCATTCTGTCTTGGTTTTGTTTGGCGTCATCTTGTTGGGTTATATTAAAGTAGAAATACGGGATCAGAAATTAGTAAAAAACAAACTGCAAGAGTGTTAAGTAAATTGTGAGAGAAAGGAGGCATCTCAGTAAAATCAAGAACAGTCAGGGCATACGTTGATACAATACAAAAATGTAGCCCATGGCCTTTTAAGGAGGAGTTGTTAAGTATATCATAATGGAACCATCATGGTGAAGATTTCAAAAGAGTAGAAAAGAACAGCCCAGGGACTCTGCCAGTTGGCACATTGCTATTGTGGACGTTCATATCTGCTTTGCTTAGTCCAAAGCCTTCAGTTCAGACACAGATAGAGGACAAAGCTTAGAGCAGAAAAAGCCATCAGGGGCAAAGTTACAAAAGGAGACTGCAACTAACATCTTTCTATCACCAGAGGGCATAAGTGTCCAACAACAGCGCCACCTCTACAGGAGACTGTTACTAACACCTTTCAATCAACAGAGGATGTAAATATCCAACTAACATGGCCACCTCCATATGCTGGGAGGCCCCCAACCCGCACAGTTGATAGTTCCGATCCTGAGACAGAATCTCAAATATTAACATGCCCTGTATTTGAGGTAGGAGGGCAGTGAATTCACCATGCTTTAAATTCCAAAATTGTGAAGCAGCTAAAAGAGGCTGTAACAACCTAAGGTCCTCAACCACCCTTCATTGTAAGCTTGGTCGAATCCATTAACAACTTGAATATGACGCCAGCAGATTGGGCTAATATGTGTAAAGCTGTGCTAAATGGAGGACAATACCTGTTATGGAAGGCTGCCAATGAGGAATTTTGCAAGGAGACAGCTAGGCGAAATGCAGAAGCTGGTTATCATCAGAGAAATTTAGATATGTTGTTAGAAAAGGGACCTTATGAGGATCAGCAGCAACAAATTGCATATGATCATGGCATATACGCACAAATTGCTGCAGAGGCAGTTAGGGCATGGAAGACTTTACAAGGGCATGGAGGTTTATAAAGTCAATTATTTAAGGTAATACAAGGAGCTAATTAATCTTACGCTGAATTTGTAAATAGGCTTATTCAAACAGCTACCATAGTTTTTGGGAATTCAGAACAAGCAATGCCATTAATAAATCAACTGGCTTATGACCAAGCGAATCGTTGGTGCAGAGATATCATTAGACGATGCAAACATGAAGATTTAAAAACATATATTAAATTATGTAGAGACATTAATGAATAAGAGCAAGTAGTGCCAACTACAGTAAAAAAGGCTTCAGATGCCAGAGACATCAATGAACAAGGGCAAATTGTGGCAGCTGCAGTAAAACAGGCTTTAGATGCCAGGCCACGAACATGCTACAATTGTGAACAAACAGGACATTTTTAAAGGAATTGCCACATAGGAGGAGGGTTTAAAAAAACTAGGTATCAAAGGAGTAGAATAACAGGTATTTGCCCACGATGCCATAGAGGGAGACATTGGGCTAATGAATGCCGTTCTCAAACCACCATAGAGGGTAATTCAATATCAAAAAAAGCACAAAGACCAGGTGTTTATCCACGATATCATGGAGAAAGGCATTGGGCTCCATTGCCAAAATATGGACAGGGGGGCTCAATGCTCTAGGGCCCAAAACCACAGATATACGGAGCACTGGAGCAACACAGCAACACCATCAGTGTAGTGCCCAGGACACATTGTCCATCAGATCCCTCATCAGACAAATCAGAGAGAGTGCAGAGTTGGACATCTGCGCCTCTGCCAGATCAGTACTAACTCCAGAGATGGGGGTTCAAATCATTCCCACATGGGTGAAAGGACCTCTTCTCAAAGGAACAGTAGGCTTATTATTGGGAACCAGCTCTTCTAATCTATAAGGACTTATGATAAGTCCTTGGGTAATTGATCTCTATTATGAAGGTGAAATAAAATTTATAGCCAGTTCTCCAAAAGATATATCAGTAATATCACCAGGAGATAGAATAGCACATTTACAAATAATATCCAGCCTACATGATAACTTTTCCAGTCGTGCTGTAGAAAGAGGTTCCAAGGGATTAGGCTCCAGAGGTGTAGATTTGGCTATTCTTTCTTTAAATTTAGATTCTCGTACCATACAAAAACTAAATATTCAAGTACATGAATTTAATGATCTACTGGATACAGGTGCAGAACTTAGCATCATCTCTCATCAAGAATGGCCAAAAGATTGGCCATTACAACCAGCCACTCAAACGCTTTGAGACCTAGGAGTGGCGACTAATCCCCATAAACATGCAATGGTATTAGATTGGAAGGATCCTGAAGGATGTGAAGGAACTATACAGCCATACGTATTGTTTCATCTTCCCATAAATTTATGGGGACGAGATGTCCTAGATCAATTAGGTTTGACACTAACAAATAACATCAACCAAAATGCACCCACTATTATTGGTAGACAAGGTTTTAGGAAAGGAAAAAGATTAGATAAACAAGAACAAGGTATAGCAGCACCAATACAAATCGACCAAGGAACAGACAGACATGGGTTGGATTTTCAGAAAGGGCCACTGAGACAATAAAAATTACTTGGAAATCAGAAAAACTAGTATGGGTTCCTCAGTGGACGCTGACTAAAGAAAAGATACAAGCAGCCCATGACCTGGTGAAACAACAATTAGCGGAAAGACATATACAACCTTCTGTATCTCCCCATAATACTCTCATTTTTGTTATCAAAATGAAATCTGGTAAATGGAGATTATTGCAAGATTTAAGAACGATTAATAATGAGATGGTTATTACGGGACCTGCTCAATCGGGGATTCCTCAATTGTCTGCTTTGCCAAAAACTTGGTATGTTTTAGTTAGACATATTAAAGATTGTTTTTTTTTTTTCATTTCCAATTCATCCTGAGGATAGTCCCCATTTTGCATTTACTATCCCTGCACTGAATCTTGAAGGTCCTGATCAGAAGTAAGAGTAAAAATACTCCCTCAAGGGATGGCTAACAGCCCAACTATGTGTCAAATTTATGTTAACAAAGTAATCCAGCCACTCTGAAATCAAAATCCTGAACTACAATATTTCACTATATGGATGATGTATTACTAGCACACAAAGGTAAAAACCCATTACTAGAACGTTATGCCACACTTACAAGCTTATTAAAAAATTATAATCTAGAGATAGCAAATTATAAAGAAAAATAAAATTTCCAATTAATTATTTAGGAGTTCTATTATCCTCAACCATGGTCAGTCCACCAAAAATTCAAATACGAGTGGATCAACTCAAATCAATTAATGACTTTCAAAAGGTATTACGAGATATAAATTGGATAAGGCCTTATCTAGTATAGAAACAGGAGAGTTGGGACCTTTATTTGATATCCTAAAAGGTCCATCAGATCTAAATTCACCCAGAATGTAAACGCCTGAAGCAAAAAAGGCATTAAAAATCATTGAAACATATATGGGAAATATGCATTTGGATACAGTTGATATAATTTTGCCTTTATTATTTATTGTACTACCAACAAAAAATATTCCTACTGGAGTATTTTAGCAAGAAGGTCCATTATTATAGATACATTTATCTTATTTTTCTAACACTATTATTACTAGGTATCCTGAGGCTGAGGGTCAATTAATACTCACAAGAATAAAAGCAGCAAAGGGAGTGTTTGGAATTTCTCCCAATAAAATTATTACTCCATATACTATGAATCAAATTGATAAATTAGCTAATGAGTTAAATACTTGGGCAATAATCATGTGTAAATCTAATGTTTCATTTGATAACCACATACCATCTAATCTTGTATTGTCTTTTTGGTCATCGCGTCCTGTAATTTTTCCAAAAATGACAAGAAAACACCTATCATGAATGTTCCAAATATATTCACTGATGGGTCAAATAATGGTACAGCAGCAATAGTTACACCTGATCAAACTATTACATTTTTAGTACCCAAACAATCAGTTCAAAAGGTAGAGCTTAATGCAGTATTACAAACTTTTGTGATGTTTAAAGATTCTGTATTTAATTTATTTTCCGATAGTCAGTATATAGTTAATGCTATAGTATCCCTTGAAGATGCTGGTAGGATTTCCCCTTCCTCTACTGTTTTTTCTTTGCTTTCCACTATATAAAGTCTAATCTGGGACAGAGAAGATCCATTCTTTATACAACATATCAGGGCACATACAGGATTGCCTGGAGCCCTTAGTTTGGGCAATGATTTAGCAGATAAAACAACACATGACATATATACATATTTTCTCTACACTAGAAGAAGCTATAAATTTTCATAAAAAGTTCCATATTAATGATAATACTTTACAAAAGCATTTTTAAATAACTAAGAAAGAAGCTAGACAAATAATAAAACAATGTCAAAATTGTGTGAAATTTTTACCACAAGTTAATCTTGGAGTCAATCCTAGAGGATTGATACCTAACCATATTTGGCAGATGGACGTCACAAACTTGCCAGAATTTGGAAAATTAAAATATTTGCATGTTAAAGTTGATACTTCTTCTGTATTTTTGATGGGCTCCCTTCATGCTGGAGAAAAAACTAAAGATGTTACAGCTCATTGCTTACAAAATTTTGCCACTGTGGGAGTTGCAAAACAGTTAAAAACAGATAATGCCCCCGGTTATACTTCTACCTCTTTTAAACAATTTTGCTCATCATTTGGAATTACAAATATAACAGGAATACCATACAATCCACAGGGACAAAGCATAGTTGAAAGAGCACATCAAACAATTAAAATGTACTTATTAAAGTAAGAAGACGAAATTGGGAAGCTCATCAAACTATTAAAACGTACTAATTAAACCAAAAAAAAAAAAAAAAGGAATTGGGAACGGGTATATATTCCCCAAAGACAAATTTAAAATAACCCTTTTTACTCTAAACTTTTTAAATTTGGATTTATCAGGACTTAGTGCTGCGGAAAGGCATATGTGTCCAAAAAATGTGTATAAGCCCATGGTACTTTGGAAGGATATTCTAACAGGACAATGGAAAGGTCCTGACCCATTTTTTGTCTGGAGTCGGAGGTCTTTTTGTGGGTTTCCATAGGAAGGACAGCAGCCGATCTGGATTCCAGAGAGATTAACTGAGGTCCTGACCCAGTGATTGCCTGGAGTCGGGGGTCTGTTTATGTGTTTTCACAGGGAGAACAGCAGCCGATTTAGATTCCAGAGAGATTAACTAAAGTGATTTCTATATACCAAAATAAGATGATTTGGCTCAAATCCATACCAGCTGATATCCAAAACTCCAGTTTGTCTATCCTTACATCTGTGACAGAACAGGAATGCTTTTTTCTATATCTATTTTATTATTCCCCTTTCCCACATTTTGAAGTTCTATTTTGTTTTTTTGAGCTCATAGAGACCTAGGTAAATGTTTTGCTGATCAGTTCTATTTTTTTGACTATAGAGTTTTTAAACATTGCAATGGTGATTTCACCTGTAAAAAGTTATAAAGCCTTTACTATTACGTTATGTGTTGTATGTATTTATTATGTGTGCACACTTGTGTTTTGTGTTATATGTTTGAATGTACGTATGTCCATATATCATATATGATGAGTGCTCATGAAAATTTCATCCATTTTTTTTATTCACGTGATTTAAATGGTTAATTTAAATTGGGTAAACAACTGTTCAGGATAGTTTTAATATATGAAAAAATAGGAGGTTAACAGACCTGTTTGTTCACTTTCATTTTTCCTTTTCATTATATTTAATAATTCTCTTCAAGATAATGTAAATTGTTAAGAAAATTGTTTTCCTTTAGTGTTTTCTGGAATGTTACATAATTTTTTCTTTAGCCATTATTGCCAGAATTCCTATCTTCATCCCAGTGCCGGTGAAGACAAAGATAAAACCAATCTACAGCTTCTGCAATACCCATCACTGAACTTCTTGCAGAACTTGCCTGGGCTATGTATCACTTGAATGCATTGCGAACTCACTTGTATGCATTGTGAACTATCTGCTGGAGCAACAAATTGTGGTAGTGTTGGGGTACTTATGCTGAGGCTGTCATCAGTGGTACAATTTTTCCAAAAGGAGCCATCAATTGGCTTGGTGCATCTTTCCTATTCTCACTTGACAGAGGTGAGGAAGCTTACAGAGGAAGGCGAAAGACTTCATCCTCAGTGACTACTCTTTTGGCCATTTAGGTTTTGGATGCACACATGGGATATTTCTTTAGATCTATCAGGTTCTGAGAATCAAAGCCACAACTTCACACAGGGCCAAGAGGCTGATTCAGACACAACCCTTTCCAAAGCAATAAAGCAAAGAGCCACAGGTGATGCCCATTCATTTCCATTTGAAAACTGTTTTCTTCAGGCTTCACAAGCGGTGGCCTGAGGCAAAGACCTTCCTGATATTAAGGGCAAGGGAACCATAGGTAAGCAAATGGGTGAAAGCAGGGTTTCTCCACTGAGAATTTAGTAGTCACACTGATATCTGAGTTTTCTGAGATGCTCGCCATTCCCTTCAGCTATCCAGTACATGGCCATATCACAGATCTCGGAGGTGATAAATATCTTGGACACAAAACCATGAGCCTATTCTGGACTGTGGCCAGAATTCAGGAAGAAAACAGAAACTTAGGGAGATAGCAGGTGTTGCCCATCCATAAGGCAAGCCGCAGTCCATTCATAAATTGGGCAGTATGAATGCTGGGAAGCTTTGTACTAGACAGGACACATCCATTAATGTATTCTCTTTTCTAATGTCTACAACCACGGACACAGTGGGATACACAGACATAGAAACACTCGCCTTGTAACATGACTTACTAGAAACAGTCCATACCAAACCAAACAAACCACCTTTCCTACCTATTCTCAGAAGATGAGAGAAAACCACAAACTCACACCCACAACCACAAAGGCACCTTCTTCCCCCAAGTAGGTCTGTGACTATCCGGACGGTGGTCTGATTGGTTGGCCATAATGTATTCTCCCAAATGGCCTGTCCTGTCTCAGATATGGTCTCCTTGGTGAACTCTGTGAAGTTGTCAGGAGTTCACGGTAAGCCACTACCTGCTTTCTCTGGAAAGGCCAGTTTTCAAAGCTTTCCTGGCATTTGGTCATCCTCACATCAGTAGGACCAAAAAATAATGACTCTGTCCTTGTTAAATCAGAACAAGTGAGCATACTGTGACTGGGACTGGGACTGACTCTGGGTTTCTGGCTTCCTGGATCCAAAGTTCACAGTGTTCCATCACCAAAAAGGTGAGGTGTGGTCATTTCCTGCAGGAACTGAATGAGGTCACTGCCTTGGCATCCACTTTGTCCTAACAGTTGCTTTCAATTGTCCCATGAGATGGAGGCTGCCCCTACTTCCTTTGAAATTTTCACAAGTTAGAATGGCATATCAACCATTGGCACCTTGGAACAGCTCTCCACACAGGCCTGGTTTGGTCCATCTTCTCTACCTTAAGAAGAGAGAGGCTGATTCAGACACATCCCTTCATCCTGACCAGAATGCTTGCCATGTAAGATGACTTTTGCTCTCTCAGGTCTTTCATAGCTGCCTAAATCTTCTCCAGGGATCATTTCTGCATGAACCTTTGATGTTCTTAGCAGGTGGAAGATCCGCTACATTCCTGTATTTTAAGACAAACTCTGTCCCTGCTCTTCTGTAAAATTAGATTAAGGGGACAGTGTATGGTTAGGGTTAATAACATGTTTCATTTGGGTTAGTAATCATTCTGTGGGATGAATAATGGTATTGGAACATGCAATATTTATTAGAATATATTGGTGAAACATAAGTATGAAAACAGAAATCTAGGTAAGATTTGAAGCCCAGAAGTGCATTTTTCCATTGATTGGTATACTCAGCTTTGAATTACATTCTGCACAGTTTTCTCAGATAATTCATTATAAAATGGCATAGAACCTTGGACCTTGGAGGATTGAATGTAGAAGAGAACATCCACTCAAACTGAGATAGTCGGTAGGTTTAGGAAGAAGAGTGAGTATAGGATTTGGAACAAAAGTTCTTCAGTAATTGGTTATCAATTAGAGTGTGGATGTTAATGTCAGCACATGTGAAGAGTCAGTCACAATGATGAACTGGGGAAAATATGTAAGAAAGCAGATAGCAATAGAGACATTACCAAATCAGGCAATGTATTAAGTGAGTGATAGGATTAGACATTTTCTATAGGGTTGAGTTTGAAAATAGAATCTAAGGAAGAAACAAATATGTAGTCACCAATAGGATTGATATTTGTGAGCATTAGGCAACCTGGACATGGATTTTTTTAGTAATCCATGTTCACTTTCCATTTAATGTGACCCTTGTGTTTTGTGTACAGAATATTACTGTGATAAATTGTATATGTATATCAGGTTACATGAGTAATTCATCCAACATTTTTGGGAGCAATATTTTGAAGACTTATATATTAGTATTGTGGGCAGAAAGAGATGTACCCTGTGCCTATGAATATAGAGATAATGCATGAGTAGACCACACTGTGAAAAAATAATATAACTAGTTCCACTTTAAATAATGGATTGAATTGATATCTTAAATAAATAAGAAATCTTATATTGATATACTATCATTTATTCCAACAAGTTATAATCTAATGGTAATATTAGGGTTATGGTTTATCATAAAGTGTGTGAGTTTTGTTTCAAAAGTGATTATGTAAACCGAAAATCATGTGTTTAGAAAGAAGTCGCATGAAAAGACCAGTCAAGAAACATGGAGGAATACATGTGTTCTGAAGCAGGAAGTGATTGAAAGTGAAACAAATGCCTATTAATATGCTAACTTGTGAATGAAATATATATCGTATCATGTGCATAAACTGAAGAAATAGCAACATACAAGTGTTGAATAAAAATGAACGTCAAAATACACATCATGCCCCATAAAAATCAAATTGCATTGATGTAAAACTGAGTAAGTTACTGTAGAAAAATTAGAATTTGTATGCACCATTCACTGAAGTTAGTTTTCTGTATTAGGAAACAAATAGGTATTTCAGGTGGATAAATATTTCTGATTATAATCTTGTGAAAAGTTGATTATAAATCCACATATATGAACATTATAGAATTTAGAGAGGGTATAATAAAACACATATATTTCATATTTTGAAATATCTGAATAGTATCTCTCTCTCTCTCTCTCTCTCTCTCTATATATATATATATATATATATATATATATATATATATATATATACAAAAAACACAAAGACATTAAAAATTAGCAATATATATGCCAATTTAAATTCATAGTGAAATATATATCATCCAGGGATACAAAAATATTTATTATACTGAACATGGATTTAGGTATAATTTTGTTCAACTAGGAAAATCAATCCAATGTGTATGCAAAATTGTGATACACAAAAATCTTCCCGGTCTCATCCTATAAAATGCCTTGACATTACCCTCACCTTAAGTAATACACAATTATGTGAGAAGAGTTAACAAATCTTTGAATACATATCTGGAATGGAATATGCTCAGGAGTTCACAACTTTGGATGTGGTAGAGGAGTTTCCAAAATTAAGGGACAGGGTAAACACTTCACAGACATGGAGCTCTGCTGAACTAAAGACTTCTTAGGAAACTGCCTCTGAGGTTGGGCACTTGAATCATATGTTTTTGTCAGGAGCTTTACCTTCCTTTGTACTGAGGCCATCAAAGCTGGGTCTGCATCAATATGACCTGGAGGACATGGTTTTTTATTTTCCAATGAACATGAGGCAGCAGTGCTGAATTCTCTCTTTGTAGGTAAACTGTGGCCACTGGGGGCTAAGTGTCTCCCCGTTTGGATTGTGAAGCCATTTGGTCATCCCTCACTTTCCATGGTGTTTTTTGCTAGTGCACTGGGAATTTGGTATATGCTTCAGGAAAAAAAAAGGAGTTCAACTGGAGCACAGTCCTGGAAGAAGTTTTGTGACTTGTGGTGGGTCAGAGTCTGCTGGAGAATGCACCAACCTGGCTTCTATCCCACATAGCTTGCCCCCTTGCCCATATCAACCTGTTTCTGAACATTGACCTGAAACCTCTCCATATAACAAGATGCCTTTACATAGAAGGGTCTGTTGGCTGCACCATGTCAGTAGCAAGCCATTTGGAAGCCAATGGAAGATCCACATGGCCCCAACACAGATGTTTTATAACACACCTGCATACCATTGCTCTAGGCCCACTACTCTGCAGGCTCCAAATTACTGGCATCTCTGTTCTAAACCATTTGCATGAAACCCAGTAAATCAAGGCAGTGTCTGGAATACTCATGATAAGCAACAGGACACCCTAAAGTTCTCCAGTGCCACCTGGTCATGGGAATTTTAGAAATTTCATGGTATTTATCTCACCACTTCTCAAGGATGAAGTTGGAGTCACTGGGGGTTTCAATTCATTCAGGAACAATTAAATAGTGAGGAAGCTTATTTCAATGAAACATCTGGAGAACTCTCACAGGCAAGCCTTTCCAAAGAGTGGCCAAAAGGTCACATGAAATCAGGCCCATTGAGGTCTACAATGTGAGGTCCATGTGTGTTTTGACTCTCAACTATGGCTGCCAAGTCTTTCAAAATACAATCATGTGATATCCTAGCTGAGATTCCCAGTGCACTGTGGAAAGCTACCCTGGGAGTAGATCTCAGTTTCTAAGTGTGACTCTCATGCATGGAATCTTAAAATCCCAACACAATTCATGGCAATACTTCTCTGAGGTCAGTTCCAGATCTCAGTCTCTAAAGGAATCACACAAGGGTTCAAGTCCAGTTTGACCCAGTCATCTCTTCAAACCGCCACAAAAATGACCACAATTAAAACCAAATCACTCCCACATGGCCCTCATCTTCTTCCATATAAACACTCATCATAACTTCTGGCTGGAGGTGTCCATGAGGGTTGCAGCCAAAGAGAGTGTCCAAAATAAGCTCCCTTTCCACTCATTTGCATAAAATCAGCGTGGCCTGGACACCCTTCCTGTGAAGCAGGACTGATCAAAGAGGCCTGCGGTTAATACTGCTCTGCTTCTCTAATTTTAGGCTTACTGACGGTGGGGTTTAGATTCTTTATGTGAACTGGAGTCATGAGAAAACCCAAGCACCAATGGGTTAGACTCTGTAGGGCTTTGAAGAACTCATTTTACTCAAAGGATGCCTATTCTTACTTGATGGAGGTCAGGAACCTTACAGAGGAAGGAGACAAACTTCATCCACAATGACTGCTCTTTTGGCAATTAGCTTTTGGATGCACACATGGGATCTTTCTTTAGATCCATCAGGTGCTGAGATCTAAGCCACAGCCTCACTCAGGGCCAAGAGGCTGATTCAGAGACATCCCTTTCCAAAGCAAGTAAGCAAAAAGCCACAGGTGATGCCAATTCATTTCCATTTGAAAACTGTTTTCTTCAGGCTTCACAAGGTTTTGCCTGAGGCAGAGACCTCCCTGACATTCATGGCAACAGAACAATAGGTAAGCAAAAGGCCCAAAGCAGGCTTTCTCCAATGAGACTTTCCTGGTCACACTAATATCTGAGTTTTCTGAGATGCTCCCAATCCCTTCAGCTATCCAGTACATGGCCATATTACAGAGCTTGGAGGTGGTACATATCATGGACACAAAACCATGAGCCTTTTCTGGAGAGTGGCCAGACTTCAGGAAGAAAACAGGAACTTAAAAAGGTTGTAGGTGTTGCTCTTCAATAAGGCAAGCCACATTCCATTCATAAATTGGGCAGGATGGATGCTGGGAAGCTTTCTACTAGACAGGACACATCGATTGATGCTTTCTCTTTTCTAATGTCTACAACCACAGACACACTGGGATACACAGACATAGAAACAGTTGCCTTGTCAAATGACTTACTAGAGAGAGTTCACTCCAAACCAAACAAACCACCTTTCCTACCTTTTCTCAGAACATGAGACAAAACCACAAACACACAACTACAGCAACAAAGGCATCTCCTTCCCCCAAGTAGGTCTGTGACTATCCGGAGTGTACTCTCACTGGTGAGCCTTACAATGATCCTCCAAAATGTCCTGTCCTGTCTCAGATCTGGTCTCCTTGGCCAACTCTGTGAAGTTGTCAGGAGCCCGTGGTGAGCCACTACTTGATTTCTCTGGAAAGGCCAGTCTTTAAAGCTTTTCTGGCATTTGGCCATCCTCACATCAGTAGATACCAAGAAAGACTGACTCTATCTTTGGAATATCCAAACAAGTGAGCCCACTGGGACTGGGACTGGGACTGGCTCTGGGTGCCTGGCTTCCTGGATCGCAAGTTCAGAGAGTTCCATCACCAACAAATTGAGATGAGGTCACTACCTTCAGGAACTGAATGAGGTCACTGCCTATGCAACCACTTTGTCCTAACAGTTGCTTCCAAGGGTCCCATGAGATGGATGCTGCCCCTATTTCCTGTGACACTTTCACAAGTTAGAATGGTATATCACCCATAGCCACCCAGGAACAGCTCTCCACACAGGCCTTGTTTGTTCCATCTTCTCTTCATTAGAAACAGAGAGGCTGATTCAGACACAACCCCTCATCCAGACCAGGTTGTTTGCCATGGATGATGACTTTTGCTCTCTCAGGTCCTTCATAGCTGCCTTCATCTTCTCCAGGGATGATCTGCATGGACCTTTGAGGTTCTCAGCATGTGGTAGATCCCCTAAATTCCTATATTGTAAGAAGAACACTGTCTCTGCTCTTCTATAAAGTTAGAATGACTGAACAGTATATGGTTTGAGTTAATAACATGTTCGATTTGGGTTAGAGATAATTTTGCTGGATGAATAATGGAATTGGGAACCTGCGATATTTATAAGAATATAGAGGTTAAATATATGTATAAACACAGAAATCTAAGTTAGATTTGAAGCCCAGAAAGGGATTGGGACCTTGATTGGGAGACTTAACTTTGAATTATGTCCTGCACAGATGTCTCAGATAAATCAATATACAATGGCATCAGACCTTTTACCTTGGATGATTGAAAGTCGAAGAGAACATCCATTCAAAAAAGGATAGTCAGTAGGATTTGGGAGATAGTCGGTAGATTCAGAAAGATGAGTGAGTATAGGATTTGGACCAAAAGTTATTTAGCAATTGGGTTTCAAGTAGAGAGTGAATGTAAATGTCAGCACAAATGAAAAGTTAGTCAAAATGATGAACTGGGGAAATTATGTAGGAAAGGAGATATCAATAGAGACATTAGGATATCAGGCAAAATATAAAGTGAGTGATAGGATTAGACATTTTCAGCAGGGTTGAGTTTGAATATATAATCTTAGAAAGAAACAAATATGTAGTCACCATTTTGATTGACATTTGAGAGCATTAAGCAACCTGGACATGGATGTTTTTAGAAATCCATGCTCACTTTAAATTTAGGCTTTGGTACAATCATAAATGTGACCTTTGCTTTATTTTCCCGAATATTACTGTCATAAAATGTATAATTAGATCAGGTGAAATGAGTATTTCTTCCACCCTTTCTTGGAGCAATATTTTGAAGACGTATATCTGAGTATTGGGGTTACAAATAGGTGTACCATCTGTCTATGAATATAGAGATATTGCAAGAATAGACCATTCTGTGAATAAATAATATAACTGGTTCCGCTTTAAATAATGGATTCAATTGATATCTGAAAATATACAGGAAATCTTATATTGATATACAATCCTTCATTCAACCAGTTATACTTCTAATGGTAATATTAGGGTTAAATTTTATCATGAAGAGTGTGTGAGTTTTGCTTCAAAAGTGATTATGAAAATCAAAAATAAAGTGTTTAGAAAGAAGTCTCATGAAAAGACCAGTCAAGAAACATGGAGGAATACATGTGTTCTGAAGCAGAAAGTTATAGAAAGTGAAACAAATGCCTTTAAATTTGTTAACTTGTGGATGAAATATATATCATATGATGGGAATAAAATGAAGAAATAGTAATGTACCAGTGTTGACTAAAAATGAACATCAAAATACATATCATGTTCCATTGGAATCAACTTGCATTGTTGTTAAACTGGGGCAGTTACTGTAGAAATACTAGGATGCGTATGCACCATTCAGTGAAGTTAGTTTTCAGTTCTAGGAAACAAATATGTATTTCAGGTAGATGAAGATTTCTGAGAATAATCCTTTGAAAATTTGATTATAAATCCACATACATGAATATAAATTAATTTAGGGAATGTACAATAAGACACATATATTTCATATTTTGAAAAATCTGGAGAATATATATATATATACACACACACACACACAAACACAGACATTAAAAAGTAGCGATATATATGCCAATCAAAATACATCATGAAAAGTATATCATCCACTGATCCAAATGTATTCATGTTACTGAACATGGATTTATTTATCATGTTGTTCATCTACGAAGGTCACCCATAGGATGAATTTTCAGTTCCATCTCTGTTTAGGAGGAGTGATCTCTTCTCTTAATTTGTATCTGCAAAGTCAGCCACTTCACAAGAATGTACATGTGATAACAGGTACGATTCAATATGTACATATGAAAATACATGTGCTGAATTGGCTACAGAGAAAGGGAAAGAGAAATTCACATATTTGTTAACTTTAAAAACACATGGAGAACTATTGCATCAAAAAATTGACTAGATTTATAACTCCTACCCTATCTAATGCAAAAGGCAAGTCCAACTATACACAATGCCTCTTCCGAACTGCTTGTATTTCTATTCTGTTTGGGTTATTTTTCTCCATCATATTAGAATTAGTAGTCAGAGTCTAGTAGTGTATACGTTAGTGTCAGGGATTCAGTATTTTGAATGGAAAATAGGAAAATGAATTCAATGTGTATGTAAATATGTGCTACACAAAAATCTTCCCACTCTCATCCAGAACAATGCCTTGACTTTACCTTCATTACAAGTAAAACACAATTATAGTGGAAGAGTTAGAAAATCTGTGTATACATATCTGGAATGGAATATGCTCAAGAGTTCACAAACTTGAATGTGGTAGAGGAGTTTCCAAAATAAGGGACAGCGTAAAACTCCACTAACATGGAGCTGTTCTGGACTAAAGACTTCTTGAGAAACTGCCTATGAGTTTGGGCACTTGAAATATTTGTTGTTGTCAGGAGCTTTAGCTTCCTTTGTAGAGAGACCATCAAAGCTGGGTATGTATCTAAGTGACCTGGAGCACATGGTTTCTTATTTTCTAATGAACATGAAGCAGCAGTGCTGAATTCTCTCTTTGTAGGTAAACTGTGGCCACTGGGGCCTAAGTCTCTCTCCGTGTGGACTGTGAAGCCATTCAGTCATCCTTCACTTGTTGTGGTGTTTCTTGCTGCTGCACTGGGAGTTTGGTATTTGCTTCACGAAATACAAAGAGTCCAACTGGGACACAGTGCTGGAGGGAGTTCTGTCACGTGTGGTGTGTCAGGGTCTGCAGGATAATGCACCAACCAGGCTTCAATCCCACATAGCTTGCACCCTTGACCAGAGCAAACTGATTCTAAACATTGCCCTGAAACCTCTCCAAATTACAAGATGCCTTTACATATAAGGGTCTGCTGGCTGCACCATGTCAGTCACAAGCAATTTGGAAGGCAATGGCAGATCCACATGGCCCCACCACAGATATTTTATCACACACCTGCAAACCACTTCTCTAGCCCCACTAATCATCCGGCTCCAAATTACTGGCATCTCTGTTCTACACCATTTTGATGAAACCAAGTCAAGCAAGGCAATGTCTGGTATACTCATGATTAGCAACAGGACATCCAAAGATTGTCCAGTGTCACCTGGACATGGGAATTTCAAAAATTTCATGGTATTTATCTAGCCATTTTTCAAGAATGAAGTTGGAGGCACTGTGGGTTTAAATTCATTCAGGAACAATTACATGGTGAGGAAGCTCATTTCAGTAAAATCTCTGGAGAACTCTCACAGGCACGGCTTCCCAAAGTGTGGCCACAAAGTCACATGAAGCCAGGCCCATTGAGGTCTACAAGTGTGGTCCATGTGTGTTTTGACTCTCAACTATGGCTGCCAAGTTTTTCAGAATAAAATCATGTGATTTTCTTGCAGAGATTCCCAGTGATCTGTGGAAAGCCACCGTGAGCCTAGACCTCAGTTTACAAGGGCGACTCTCATAAATGGCCTCTCAAAATCCGAACACAATTCATGGGAATTCTTCTCTGAGGGCAGTTCTAGAACTCAGACTCTAAGGGGAATCACAAGAGAGTTCAAGCCCAGGTAGATCCAGTCATCTCTACCAACCGCCATAAAAATGACCACAATTAAAACTAAAACATTCCCACATGGCCATCATCTTCTTCCATGTAGACACTCATCACAACCTCGGGCTGGAGGTTATCATGAGGTACGAAGCCCAAGACAGTGTCCAAAAGAAGCTCCATTGCCCCTCATTTGCCTAAAATCAGGGTGGCCTTGACATCCTTCCTGTGAACCAGGAGTGATCAAATAGGCCTGCCATTAGTACTGCTCCACTTCTCCAATTTGAGGCCTACTGACTGTGGGGTTTAGATTCCTTATGTGAATTGGAGTCATGAGAAAACACAAGCATCTGTGGGCTAGCATCTTCAGGGCATTGCAGAACTCATTTGAGCCAAAGGATCCCTATTGCACTTTCTGGAGGTCAAAACCTTACAGAGAAAGGCGAGAGACTTCATTCACAATAATTCTTTTTATTGCCATTTTGGATTTGGATACACACATGGGATCTTTCTTTATATCCAACAGTTGTTTATTTATAATGTTGTTCAACTAGGAAGCTCACACATAAGTTGAATTATCAATTCCAATAGCGTTTAGGAGGAGTGATCTCTTCTCACAATTTGTATCTTCTAAGTCAGCCACCTCACAAAAATGTACTTGTGAAACCTGGTAGGATTCAATATTTGCATATAAAAATACATGTGCTGAATAGGATACAGAGAAAGGGAGACAGGAATGCACGTATTTTTACCTTTAAAAACACATGGAGAACTATTTCAATTAAAAATTGAATAGATTTATAACACCTACCCTTTATCATGCAGAAGGCAATCCAACTATACAACATGCTTCCTCTTAACTGCTTGTATTTCTGTTCTGTTTGGGTTATTTTTCTCCATCATATTAGGATTAGTAGTCAGAGTCTAGAAATATTGGTTAGTGTCAGGGATTCAGTATTTCAAATGGAAAATAGAAAAATGAATCCAATGTGTATGCAAATATGTGCTACACAAAAATCTTCCCACTCTCATCCAGAACAATGCCTTGACATTACCTTTGCCCCAAGTAAGACACAATTAGAGGAAACGAGTTAGAAAATCTGTGAATAAATATCTGGAATGAAATATGCTCAGGAGTTCACAATCTTGGAGGTGGTCGAGGAGTTTCCAAACACTACACAAACACGGAGCTCTGTGGGCCTAAAGACTACTTGAGAAACTGCCTCTGAAGTTGGGCACCTGAAATATGTTGTCAGTAGCTTTTACTTCCTTTGTAGTGAGTCCATCAATGCTGGGTTTGAATCTATGTGACCTGAAGAATATGGTTTCTGATTTTCCAATGAACATGAGGCAACAGTGCTACATTCCCTCTTTGTAGGTAAACTGTGGCCACATGGGGCTAAGTGTCTCCCCATGTGGACTGTGAAGACATTTGGTCATCCTCCAACTTTCGTGGTGCTTCTTGCTGCTACACTGGGAGTTTGGTATTTGCTTCACGAAATACAAAGATTTCAAATGGGACACAGTGCTGGAGAGAGTTCTGTCACGTCTTATGTGTCAGTGTCTGCAGGAGAATGCACCAACCAGGGTTCTATCCCACATAGCTTGCCCCCTTTTCCATAGTAACCTGAATCTGAACAGTGCCCTGGAACCTCTCCATATAACAAGATGCCTTTACATATAAGGGTCTGCTGGCTGCACCATGTCAGTCACAATCCATTTGGCAACCAATGGCAGATCCACATGGCCCCACCACAGATATTTTATTACACACCTGCACACCACTGCTCTAGGCCCAATACTTACCAGTCTCCAACTTACTGGCATCTCTGTTTTATACCATTTTCGTGAAACCCAGTCAATCAAGGCACTGTCTGGTACACTCATGATCAGCAACAAGACATCCAAATGTTCTCCAGTGCCAACAGGTCATGGGAAATTAAAAAATGTCATGGTATTTATCTAGCCATTTTTCAACGATGTAGTTGGAGGCACTGAGGGTTTCAATTCATTCAGGAACCATTAAATGGTGAGGAAGCTCATTTCAATGAAAGATCTGGAGAAATATCACAAGCAATGCTTCCTAAAGAGTCGCCAAAAGGTCACATGAAGCCAGGCCTATTGCAGTCTACAATGTGAGGTCCATGTGTTTTTTGACTCTCAACCATGTCTGCCATGTCTTTCAAAATAAAACAATGTAATATCCTGGCTGAGATTCCCAGTGCTCTGGGGAAAGCAACCCTGGGCCTAGATTTGGGTTTCCAAGGGCAACTCTCATTTGTGGCCAACTAAAATCCCAACACATTTCATGGTAATACTTCTCTGAGATCATTTCCAGAACTCAGTCTCTAAGTGGAATCACACCAGAGTTCAGCCCATGTGGACCCAGACATATCTTCCAACTACCACACAAATGACTACAATTAAAATCAAAACACTCCCACATGGCCATCATCTTCTTCCATATATACACACTCATCCAAAGCTCTGTCTGGATGTTTCCATGAGCAGCGAAGCCCAAGACAGTGTCCAAAATAAGCTCCCTTGCCCCTCATTTGCATAAAGTCATGGTGGCCTGGACACCCTTCCTGTGAACCAGGTGTGATCAAAGAGGCCTGCCCCTAATACGGCTCTGCTTCTCCAATTTGAGGCCTACTGACTGTCGGGTATAGATTTTTTTATGTGAATTGAAGTCATGATAAAACCAAGAACCTATGTGCTAGACTCTCCAGGGCTTTGAAGAATTCATTTGACCCAAAGGATCCCGCTTCTCACTTGATGGATGTCAGGAACCTTACAGAGGAAGGCAAGAGACTTCATCCACAGGGACTGCTCTTTTGGCCATTTTGGTTATGGATTCACACATGGAAAGATCCATCAGGTGATGAGAATCTAAGCCACAGCCTCACACAGGGCCATGAGGCTGATTCAGACACATCCCTTTCCAAAGCAATTAAGCAAAGAGCCGCTGGTGATTCCCATTCATTTCCATTTGAAAACTGTTTGCTTCAGGCTTCACAAAGGCGTGGCCTGAGACAAAGACCTTCCTGACATTCAGGGCAAATGAATAATAGATAAGCAAATGGGCCAAAGCAGGGTTTCTCCACTGAGACTTTAAAAGTCACACTGATGTCTGAGTTTTCTGAGATGCTCCAATTCCCTTCAGCTATCCAGTACATTGCCATGTCACAGAGCTTTGAGGTGGTACATATCTTGGACACAAAATCATGAGCCTATCCTGGAGAGTGGCCAGAATTCAGGAAGAAAACAGGAACTTAGTAAGATAGTAGGTGTTGCCCATCCATAAGGCAAGCCGCAGTCCATTCATATATTGGGCAGGATGAATGCTGAGAAGCTTTCTACTAGACATGACACATCCATTGATGCATTCTCTTTTCTAATTTCTACAACCACAGACACAGTGGGATACACAGACTTAGAAACACTTGACTTGTGAAAGGACTTACTAGACACAGTCGATTCCAAGCAAAACATTCTGCCTTTCCTGCCTAATGTCAGAATATGAGACAAAACCACAAACTCACACCCACACCCACAAGTCACCTCCTTTCTCCACGTAGGTCTGTGACTATCCGGAGTGTCCTCTGACTGATTGTCCATACTATGTTCCGGTGAAATGGCCTGTCCTGTCTCAGATCTGGTCTCCTTGGCCAACTCTGTGAAGTTGTCAGGTGCCAGTGGTGAGCCATTAAATGCTTTCTCAGGAAAGGCTCCACTTCATAGCTGTCCTGGCATTTGGCCATCCTCACATCAGTATGTACCAAGAAAGACTGACACTGTCCTTAGTAAATCCAAACAATGAACCCACTGGGACTGGGACTGGGACTGGCTCTGTGTGGCTGGCTTCCAGAGAGTTCCATCACCAAGTAAGTGAGGTAGGTCACTTGTGGCCTGTGGAAGCCGGTGGTGGCAGTTTGGTTCTGAAGGTTATTCTGAGAAGCTTTTTTGTTCGGTGTGTGTGATTCTTAAAATAATGTTCGTTTCTTTTGTCAAATGGCTTCTGAATTGTGCCCAGCCAGACTGAGGCTTTTATTGGGCCACAGGGGAATGAGTGAAGGTAAGTGATAAGATAAACTGCTCACTCCTGAAGGCAGGGCGACGGGATGGGTAGCCATTTTAAGATTCCTCTTCTGTTTTGCTTCACTTTGGTTTTAAGTTGACTGTCCCTTGAGAGGGGTAAGATGGAAGAAAAACCGCTCACATCTGAGGAACAGATAGGGAGAAAGGACGGATGGCCATTTCAAGAGGATAGAAACGCTATTATAATGATTTTCTGTTGTTCCACTTTTGTTTAATTTGGGTTCAGTTTTGTTTGGTGTTATCTTCTTGGGTTGTATTATACTTATAGTAGAAATATTCAAGTAAAAGAGAAAGTCTCTCGAACTAGTCAAACAGAAGAAATAATTCAGTTAAAAGAGAAGGTCTCTCAAACTAGTCAGACAGAGGAAAAATTTCAATTTAAAGAGAAGTCTCTCGAACTAGTCAGAGAGAGGAAAAAATTCAAGTAAATGAGAAGGCCTCTCAAGCTAGTTAGACAGAGAAAGAAAGTGTAAAGCAGAAAAAGCCATCAGAGGGAAAGTTACAACAGGAGACTGCTACTAACACCTTTCTATCACCAGAGTGTGTAAGTGTCCAGCCAACAGCACGACCTCTAATTAGATTGCTACTAACACATTTCTATCTCCAAAGGACGTAAGTGTCCAACTAACAAGGACACCTTCATATGCTGGGAGGCCCCCAACCCCGGCAGTTGATAGTTGCGATCCTGAGACAAGATCTCAAATATTAACATGCCCTGTATTTAATGCAGGAGGGCATTGAATTCACCATGATTTAAATTTCAAAACAGTGAAGCAGCTAAAAGAGGCTGTAACAACCTATGGTCCTCAAGCACCCTTCACTATAAGCATGGTCGAATCCATTAACAACTTGAACATGACGCCAGTAGATTGGGCTAATATGTGTAAAGCTCTGCTAAATGGAGGACAATACCTGTTATGGAAGGTTGCCAATGAGGAATTTTGCAAGGAGGCGGCTAGGTGAAATGCAACAGCTGGTTATCCTCAGAGAAATCTAGATATGTAGTTAGGAAAGGGACCTTATGAGGATCAGCAGGAACAAATTGCATATGATCCTGGTGTATACGCACAAATTGCTGTAGATGCAGTTAAGGCATGGAAGACTTTACAAGGACATGGAGGTTTACAAGGTCAATTTTCTTAAGTAATACAAGGAGATAATGAACTTCTGCTGAATTTGTAGATAGGCATATTCAAACAGCTACCAGAGTTTTTGGGAAATCAGAACAAGCAATGCCATTAATAAAACAACTGGCTTATGAGCAAGCAAATCGATGGTGTAGAGAAATCATTAGACCATGGAAACATGAAGATTTAAATACATATATTAAATTAGGTAGAGACATTAATGAACAAGAGCAACTCGTGGTAGCTACAGTAAAACAGGCTTTAGATGCCAGGTCAAGAACATGCTACAATTGTTAACAAAGAGGACATTTTAAAAGGAATTGCCCCATAGGGGGAGGCCTTAACAAAACTAGGTATCAAAAGAGCAGAATACCAGGTATTCGCCCACGATGCCGTACAGGGAGACATTGGGCTAATGAATGCCGTTCTCAAACCACCATAGAGGGTACTCCATTATCAAAAAACGAACAAGGACCAGGTGTTTATCAATAATATTTTGGAGAAAGGCATCAGGCTACGTTGCCAGAAAATGGACAGGGGAGCCCAATGCTCCGGGGCCCAAAACCACAAATATACGGAGCACTGGAGGAACCACACAACCCCATCAGGGTAGCACACCAGGACACATTGTCAATCAGATCCCTCATCAGACAAACCAGAGGGAATGCAGGGTTGGACATGTGCACCTCTGCCAGACCAGTACTAACTCCAGAGATGGGAGTTCAAGTCATTCCCTCAGGGGTAAAATGACCTCTTCACCAAGGAACAGTAGGCTTATTATTCAGACATAGCTCTTCTACTCTAAAAGGACTTATGATAAGTCCTGGGGTAATTGATCCCGATTATGAAGGTGAAATAAAAATTATAGCCAGTTCTCCAAAGGTTATATCAGTAATTTCTCCAGGAGATAGAATAGCACAGTTACTAATAATACCAAGCCTACATGATAAATTTTCCAGTCATGCTCTAGAAAGAGGTTCCAAGGGATTAGGCTCCACAGGTGTAGATTGGGCTATGTTTTCTTTAAATTTAGTTTCTCGCTCCATGCTAAAACTAAATATTGAATGACATGAATTTAATGGGCTACTGGATACAGGTGCAGTACTTAGCATCATCTTTCATCAAGATGGCCAAAACATTGGCCATTAAAACAAGCCACTCAAACACTTCGAGGCCCAGAAGTGGCGACTAATCCCCATAGAAGAGCAATGGTAGTACATTGAAAGGATCCTGAAGGATGTATAGGAACAATACAGCCATATGCATTGGATCATCATCCTGTAAATTTATGGGGATGTGATGTCCTAGGTCAATTAGGTTTGACATTAACAAACAACATCAATCAAAATGCACCCACTATTATGGCTAGACAAGGTTTTAGGAAAGGAAAAAGATTAGAAAAACAAGAACAAGTTATAGCAGTACCAATACAAATAGACCAAGGAACAGACGGACATGCGTTGGATTTTCAGAAAGGGCCACTGAGACAGTAAAAATTACTTGGAAATCAGAAAGACTAGTATAGGTTCCTCAGTGTCCCCTGACTAAAGAAAAGATACAAGCAGCTCATGACCTGGTCAAACAACAATTAGCGGAAGGACATATACAATCTCTCTATCTCCCCATTATACTCCCATTTTTGTTATCAAAAAGAAATCTGGTAAATGGAGATTATTGCAAGATTTAAGATCCATTAATGATGAGATTGTTATTATGGGACCTGCTCAATTGGGGATTCCTCAATGTTCTGCTTTGCCAAAAACCTAGTACGTTTTAGTTATAGATATTAAAGATTGTTTTTTTTTTTTTTTGAATTGCAATTCATCCTGAGGATAGTCAACGTTTTGCATTTACTATCCCTGCACTGAATCATGAAGGTCCTGATCAGAGATACGAATGGAAAGTACTCTCTCAAGGGATGGCTAACAGCCCAACTATGTGTCAAATTTATGTTAACAAAATAATCCAGCCACTTAGAAATCAAAATCCTGAACTACAAATATTTCACTATATGGATGATGTATTATTAGCATAGAAAGATAAAAATACATTGCTAGAATGTCATGCCAAACTTAAAAACTTATTAAAAATTATAAACTAGTGATAGCAATAGATAAAGTACAATTAAATTTTCCAATTAATTATTTAGGAGTTCTATTATCTTCAACCTTGGTCAGTCCACCAAAAGTTCAAATATGAGTAGATTAATTCCAATCAATTAATCACTTTCAAAAGTTATTAGGAGACAGTAACTGGATAAGGCCTTATCTAGGATTACCAACAGGAGAGTTGGGACTTTTATTTGATATCCTAAGAAGTCCATCAGATCCAAATTCACCCAGAATGTTAATGCTTGAAGCAGGAAAGGAATTAAAAATCATTAAAACATATAATGAAAATATGCATTTGGATATAATTGATATAAATTTGCCTTTATTATTTATGGAACTACCAACAAAAAATATTCCTACTGGAGTATTTTGGCAAGAAGGTCCATTATTATGGATACATTTATCTTATTCTCTTAACACTATTCTTACTCGGTATGCTGAGGCTGTAGGACAATTAATACTCAAAGGAATAAAAGCAGCAAAGGGAGTGTTTGGAATTTCTCCCAATTAAATAATTACTCCATATACTCTGAATCAAATTGATGAGTTAGCTAATGAGTTAAATTCTTGGGCAATAATCATTTGCAAATCTAATGATTTATTTGATAACCACTTACCATCTAATCCTTTATTATCTTTTTGGTCATCGCATCCTGTAAATTTTCCAAAAATGACAAGAAAAACACCTATCATAAATGCTCCAAATATATTCACTGATGGGTCAAATAATGGTACAGCGGCAATAGTTACACCTTATCAAACTTTTACATTTTTACTACCCAAACAGTTAGCTCAAAATGTAGAGTTTAATGCAGTATTACAAGCTTTTGTGATGCTTAAAGTATGCTTAAAGTATCTGTATTTAATTTATTTTCCCATAATCAGTATATAGTTAGTGCTATAGTATCACTTTGAAGATGCTGGTAGGATTTCCCCTTCCTCTCCTGTTTTTTCTTTTCTTTCCACTATACAAATTCTAATCTGGGACAGAAAAGATCCGTTCTTTATAGGGAATATCAGGACATATACAGGATTGCCTGGAGCCCTTAGTTTGGGTAATGATTTAGCAGATAAAACTACACATGACATACATGTTTTCTCTACAGTATAAGAAGCTACAAATTTTCATAAAAAATTCCATGTCAATGCTAATACTATACATAATCGCTTTAAAATAATGAAGGAACAAGCTAGACAAATAATAAAACAATGTCAAAATTGTGTGACCATTTTACCACAAGTTAATCTTGGAGTCAATCCTAGAGGATTGATGCCTAACCATATTTGACAGATGGACGTCACAAACTTGCAGAATTTGGAAAATTAAAATATTTGCATGTTACAGTTGATACTTCTTCTGAATTTTTGATGGACTCCCTTCATGCCGGAGAAAAAAAAAACTAAAGATGTTATAGCTCATTGCTTACAAAATTTTGCCACTGTGGGCATTCCAAAACAGTTAACAACAGATGTTGCCCCTGGTTATACTTTTACCTCTTTTAAAGAATTTTGCTCATCATTTTGCATTACTCATATAACAGGAATCCCATACAATCTGCAGGGACAAGGCATAGTTAAATGAGCTCATCAAACTATTAAAACGTACTAATTGAACCAAAAGAAAATAAAAAGGAATTGGGAAGTGGTATATATTCCACAGATAAACTTAAAATAACCCTTTTTACTCTAAACTTTTGAAATTTGGATTCATCAGGGCTTAGTCCTGTGGAAAGGCATATGTGTCCAAAAAATGTACATAAGCCCAAGGTACTTTGGAAGGATATTCTAACAGGACAATGGAAATGTCCTGACCCAGTAATTGTCTGGAGTTGGGGGTCTGTTTGTGTGTTTCCACAGGGAGAACAGCAGCCAATTTGGATTTCAGAGAGACTAACTAAAGCAATTTCTGCAGATTAAAAGAATATGATTTGGCTCAAATCCATAACAGCTAATATCCAGAACTCCAGTTTGGCTATTCTTACATCTGTGACAAAACCAGGATGCTTTTTTCAATATCTATTTTATTATTGCCCTTCCCCATGTCATGAAGTTCTATTTTGTTTTTTGAGCTCATATAGACCTAGGTTAATGTTTTGCTGATCAGTACTATTTTTGGACTATAGAGTTTTTAGACATTGCAATGGAGATTTCACCTGTAAAATGTTATAAGGCCTTTACTCTTATACTGTTATGTTATGTGTTGTACGTATTATATTATGTGTGCACACTTGTGTTTTTTGTTATAAGTTTAAATGTACGTATGTCCATATATCATATATGATGAGTGCTCATGAAAAAATGGATCCAAATATTTTTTTAATACACTTGATGTAAATGTTTTAATTTAAATTGCGTAATCACCTGTTGAGGATTTTTTTTTAAATGTGTACAAAAAAGGAGGTTAACATATCTGTTTGTTTACTTTCACCTTTTCTTTTCATTATATTTAATAATCTCTTCAAGACAATGTAAATTGTTAAGTAAATTGTTTTCTTTTAGTACCTTCTGAAATTTTACAAAATTTTTCTTTAGCCATTATTGAAAGAATTCCTATCTTCATCCCAGTGCCTGTAAAGACAAAGATAAAACCAATCTACAGCTTCTGCAATAGCCATCACTGAACTGCTTGCAGAACTTGCCTGGACTATGTATCACTTGTATGCATTGTGAACTCACCTGCATGTATTGTGAACAATATGTTGGTGCATCGACTTGTGGTAGTGTTGGGGTATTTTTGCTGATGATGTCATCGGTTGTACAATTTTTCCAAAAGGAGCCGTCAATTGGCTTGGTGTATCTTCCTCCCTTCTGCTGTCATGGTCGTTCAGCTAAAATTTGGGGGCCAACAGAGGTGAGACAAAGAACCTCACCCCGCGCTGGTACAAAGACTTCTCCACAGGTGTGACTGTATACTGGACCTGTAGTTAGTGACGGGTAAGATCCAATTGCAATGGTACCAACCTAAGCCTGGAGGCTGACACCTTGAGGTCAGCTCATTCAATAATGGGTAAGCACCATATGTACTATTGGACAACCTAAGGTAGGCATGGTCCCTAAGCCACATGCTTGTTGTTTAAACAGAGAGGGGGAGGTGTTGAGAGCCACAGCCCAAGGGGCCAAACAAACTTTCAGACTGCCAGCTGATGATTGGCTAACAGCGGCCCCAGCAACATTAAGCAAATTGGCTCCTCTGCGGTGATGCTCATTGGAGATGCTCATTGAGCAGTTTCCTCACCCTTTCAGACTGCAAGCTGATGATTGGCTCACAGCAGCCACAGCAATATCTAGCTGATTGGCTCCTCTGTGGTAATGACATTGGGCTGTTTCCCCACCATTTCAGACTATGGAGCTGCTCATTGGGGGACTTTTTGGACTCTGCCCGCACGACCCAGCCAATCGACCTCAAGAGCAGGAGTGTGGAGGTTGAGAGCTTGTGGGAAGCCAGTAGTGGCAGTTGGTCTCTGAGGGTATTTCCTGAGAAGCTATTTTTTAGTCATGTGTGGTTCTAAAAGTAAGGTTAGTTTCTTTTGACAAGTGGCTCCTGAATTGTGCCCAGCCAGATTGCAGCAATCCTAAGTGATGGAGAAAAATAATCCAAACAGAATAGAAATACAAGCAGTTTAGAGAGGCATGGTGTATAGTTGGATTTACCTTTTGCATGATAAAGGGTAGGTGTTATAAATCTAGTCAATTTTAAATTGAAATAGTTCTCCATGTGTTTTATAGTTAACAAATATGTGAATTCCTATCTCCCTTCAACTGTAGCCTATTCAGCACATGTATTTTTGTATGTACATATAGAATCCTATCTGGTATCACATGTACATTTTTGTTAGGTGGCTGACGTGGCAGATACAAATTTTTAGAAGAGGTCACTCCTCCTAAACGTTGTTGGAACTGAAAATTAAAACTATGGGTGAGCTTCCTAGTTGAACAATATAATACATAAATCCATGTTCAGTAAAATGAATATTTTTAGATCTGTGGATGATATATATTTCATGATGAATTTCGATTGGCATATATATTGCTACCTTTTAATGTATATATATATATATATATATATATATATATATATATATATATATATATATACACACACACACACACACACACTCTCCAGATTTTTCAGAATATAAAATATATGTGTATTATTATACAATCCCTAAATGCATTCATATTCATGAATGTGGTTTTATAACCAAATATTCACAAAGTTATTTTCAGAAATATTCATCCACCTTAAATACATATTGTATCCTAGTACTGAAATCAAAATTCAGTGAATGGTGCATAGAAGTCCTATTTTTTCTACAGTAACTGACCAACTTTAACATCAATGCAAGTAGATTCCTATGGGACATGATGTGTATTTTGACCTTCATTTTTATTCAACACTGTTACATGACTATTTCTTCAGGTTATGCACATCATAGGATATATATTTCATTCACAATTTTGCAAATTGATAGGCTTTTGTTTCACTTTCAATCACTTCTTGCTTCAGTACACAAGTATTCCTCTATGTTTTTTGACTGGTCTTTTCATGATACTTCTTTTTATTTTAGATTTCAATAATCACTTTGAAAGCAAAACTCACACACTCTTCATGATAAACCATAAACCTAATATTACCATTAGATGTATAAATGGTTGTAATGAATGTATGTATCTCAATATAAGATTTCCTGTATATTTGCAAATATCAATTCAATCCAATATTTAAAGTTGGAACCAGTAATATTATTTATTCACAGTATGGTCTATTCATTTATTTTATCTATATTCCTAGACACAGGGAACACCTATTTGTACACCCAATACTAATTTATACACCTTCAAAATATTGCCCACAGAAATGGTGGAAGAGATACTCATGTCACCTGATCTACATATGCACTTTATCACAGTAATATTCTGGAAACAAAATGCAAAGTTCACACTTATGACTGTGCCAAACCCTAAATGGAAAGTGTGCATGGAATAGTAACAATATCCATGTCCAGATTGCCTAATGCTCTCAAATGTCAATCCTATTGGTGACTAAATATTTGTTTCTTTCTAAGATTTTATACTCAACCTCTACCCTGTTGAGATGTATAATCCTATCACTCAATTTATACTTTGCCTGATTTCTTAATATCTCCATTGATATCTGCTTCCCTATATATTTTCCCCAGTTCATCATTGTGTCTGACTCTTCACATGTGGTGACATTTACATTCACTCTCTACCGCAAACCCTATTGCTAAAGAACTTTTGGTCCAAATCCTATACTCACTTTTCTTCCTAAACCTACTGACTATCTTCCTAATTATACCAACTATACCTATATGAGTGGATGTTTTCTTCTACTTTCAATCATCCAATTTTCAAGGTCCTATGCCATTGTATATCGATTTATCTGAGACATCTGTTCAGAAGATATTTAAAAGCTAAGTATCCCAATCAAGGGCCCAATGCTATTCTGGGCTTCAAATCTTATGTAGATTTCTGTTTTTATACTTATATTTCACCTATATATTCTTGTAAATATCACAGGTTCCCAATACCAGTATTCATCCAGAAGTATGATTCCTAACCCAAATCAAACCTGTTATTACCCTAACCATACACTGTTCCCTCAATCTAACTTTACAGAACAGCAGGGACAGAGTTGGTCTTACAATACAGGAATGTAGGGGATCTTCCACCTTCTGAGATCCTCATAGGACCATGCAGAAATGATTTCTGGAGAAGTTGTAGGCAGCAATGAAGGACCTTAGGGAGGAAAACTCAACTTCCATGGTAAACAACCTGGTCAGGATGAAGGGATGTGTCTTTATCAGCCTCTATCATCTTAATGTAGAGAAGATTGACCAAACCAGGCCTGTGTGGAGAGCTGTTCTCGGGTGCCTATGGTTGATATACCATTCTAACATGTGAAAATGTCACAGGAAGTAGGGGCACCCTCCATCTCATGGGACCATTAGAAGCAACTCTTAGGACAAAGTGGTTGCCAAGGCAGTGACTTCATTCACTCCCTGATTGAGGTTACTTCACATAACGTCCTGGGTATGGAACTCTCTAAACGTGGGATTCAGAAAGCCAGGCAAGCACAACCAGTCCCAGTCCCAGTCCCAGTGGTCTCACTTTTTTGGATTTACCAAGGACAGAGTCTGTCTTTCTTGGTACCTGCTGATGTGAGGATGGCCAAAAGACAGGAAAGCTAAGAAGAGGGGCCTTTCCTGAAAAAGCAGGTAGTAGCTCACCACTGGCTTCTGACAACTTCACAGAGTTGGCCAAGGAGACCAGAACTGAGACAGCACAATTCATTTTAGGGAAACATAGTATCGCCCACCAGTCAGAGGACACTGCGGATAGTCACAGACCTACATAGGGTACGGAGGCGCCTTTGTGGGTGTGGATGTGAATTTCTGGTTTTGTCTCATGTTCTGAGAATAGGTAGGAAAGGCGGTTTGTTTGGTTTGTAGTGGACTGTTTCTAGTATGTCCTTTGACAAGGTGAGTGTTTCTATTTCTGTGTATCCCACTCTGTCCGTGGTTGTAGTATTAGAAAAGAGAATGCATCAATGGATGTGTCCTGTCTAGTAGAAAGCTTCCCATCATTCAACCTGCCCAATTTAGGAATGCACTGTGGCTTGCCTTATCAATGGGCGACACCTACTACCTTCCTAAGTTCCAGTTTTCTTCCTGAATTCTGGCCATTCTCCCGAATACGCTTTTTATTATGTGTCCAAGATATGTACCACCTCCAGGCTCTGTGACATGGCCATATCCTTGATAGCTGAAGGGAATGGCGAGCATCTCAGAAAACTCAGATATCAGTGTGAACAGTAAAGTCTCATTGGAGAAACACTGCATTGGGCGATTTGCTTACCTATGGTTCTGTTACCCTGAATGTAAGGAAGGTCTTTGCCTTAGGCCACACTTTTTTGAAGCCTGAAGAAAACAGTTTTAAAATGGAAATGAAAGGGCATCACCTGTGGCTCTTTGCTTAATTGCTTTGGAAAGGGATGTGTCTGAATCAGCATTTTGGCCCTGTGTGAGGCTGTGGCTTAGATTCTCAGCACCTGATAGATCTAAAGAAAGATTCCATGTGTGCCAAAAGACAGGATAGCTAAGAAGAGGGGCCTTTCCTGAAAAAGCAGGTAGTAGCTCACCACTGGCTTCTGACAACTTCACAGAGTTGGCCAAGGAGACCAGAACTGAGACAGCACAATCCATTTTAGGGAAACATAGTATGGCCCACCAGTCAGAGGACACTCCGGATAGTCACAGACCTACATAGGGGAAGGAGGCACCTTTGTGGGTGTGGATGTAAATTTCTGGTTTTGTCTTATGTTCTGAGAATAGGTAGGAAAGGCGGTTTGTTTGGTTTGTAGTGGACTGTTTCTAGTATGTCCTTTGACAAGGTGAGTGTTTCTATTTCTGTGTATCCCACTCTGTCCATGGTTGTAGTATTAGAAAAGGTAATGCATCAATGTATGTGTCCTGTCTAGCAGAAAGCTTCCCAGCATTCATCCTGCCAATTTATGAATGGACTGTGGCTAACCTTATCAATGGGCAAAACCTACTATCTTCTTAAGTTCCTGTTTTCTTCCTGAATTCTCCAGAATAGGCTCATGGTTTTATGTCCAAGACATGTACCACCTCCAAGCTCTGTCATATGGCCATGTACTGGATAGCTAAAGGAAATGGGAGCATCTCAGAAAACTCAGATATCAGTGTGACCAGGAAAATCTCAGTGGAGAAACCCTGCTTTGGGCCATTTGCTTACCTATTGTTCTGTTACCCTGAATGTAAGGAAGGTCTTTGGCTCAGGCCACCCCTTTGTGAAGCCTGAAGAAAACAGTATTCAAATGGAAATAAAGGGGCATCACCTGTGGCTCTTTGCTTAATTGCTTTGGAGAGGGATGAGTCTGTATAAGGCTCTTGTCCCTGTGTGAGGCTGTGGCTTAGATTGTCAGCACCTGATGGATGTAAGGAAAGATCCCATGTGTGCAACCATAACCAAAATTCAAAAAGACCAGTCATTGTGGATGAAGTCTCTCACCTTCCTCTGTTAGGTTCCTAACCTCCATCAAGTGTGAATAGGTACCCTTGGGTCAAATGAATTCTTCAAAGCCCTGCAGGTGTGATAGTGCTTTCTCATGACTACAAATCACATAAAGAATCTATACCTGACAGTCAGTAGGCCTCAAATAGTAGAAGCAGAGCAGTCTTAATGGCAGGCTTATTTGATCAATCCTCGTTCACAGGAAGGGTGTCCAGGCCACCCTGACTTTAGGCAAATGAGGGGCAAGGGAGCTTATTTTGGACACTGTCTTGAGCTGTGCCACTCATGGAAACCTCCAGCCAGAGGTTATGATGAGTGTCTATATAAAAGCAAATGAGGGCCATGTGGGAGTATTTTGCTTATAATACTGCTCATTTGTGTGGCACTTGGAAGAGATGACTGGGTCCACCAGGGATTGAAGTCTTGTGTGATTCTGATTATGGACTGTGTTCTGGAACTGACCTCAGTGAAGTATTGCGATGAATTGTGTTGGGATTTAAGAGGCCACACATGATAGTCACCCTTGGAATCTGAAATCAAGGCCGAGGTTGGTTTTCCACAGAGCACTGGGAATATCAGCCAGGGTATCACATGATTTTATTCTGAAAAACTTGGCAGCCATAGTTGAGAGTCAAAACACACATGGACCTCACATTGCAGACCTCAATGGGCCTGGCTTCATGTGACGTTTTGGCCACTCTTTGGGGAGCCTTGCCTGTGAGAGTTCTCCGGAGATTTTATTGAAATGAGCTTCCTCACCATTTAATGGTTCCCGAATGAACTGAAACCCACAGTGCCTCCAACTTCATCCTTGAAAAATGGCTAGATAAATACCCTAAAATATTTGAAATTCCCATGACCAGTTAGCACTGGTGAAACTTTGAATGTCCTGTTGCTGACCATGAGTATATCATACAGTGACTAGATTGACTGGGTTTGATGAAAATCGTGTAGAACTGTGATGCCAGTAAGTTGGAGACTGCTGAGTAGTGGGCCTAGAGCAGTGGTGTGCAGGTGTGTGATAAAACATCTGCGGTGAGCTCATGTGAATCTGCCATTGGATTCCAAATGGCTTGTGACTGACATAGTGTAGCCAGCAGACCCTTATATGGAAATGCATCTTGTTATATGGAGAGTTTTTAGGGCAATGTTCAGAATCAGGTTGCTAAGTTCAAGGGGGCAAGCTATGTGGGATAGAGGCCTGGTTGGTTCATTCTGCAGACCCTGACCCACCACACCTGAAAGAACTCCATCTAGCACTGTGTCCCATTTGAACTCTTTGTATTTCATGAAGCAAATACCAAACTACCAGTGCAGCCGCAAGAAACACCACAAAAAGTGGAAAATGACCAAATGGTTTCACAGTCCCCACAGGGAGACACTTAGCCCCCAGTGGCCACAGTTTACCTACAAAGAGAGAATTCAGCACTGCTGCCACATGTTCATTGGAAAATAAGAAACAATGTCCTTCAGGTCACATAGATGCAGAACCAGTTTCAATGGTCTCACTACAAAGGACGACAAAGCTCCTGAAAACAACATATATTTCAAGTGCCCAATCACAGATGGAGTTTCTCAAGAATTTTATAGGCCATCAAAGCTCCATTTTTGTGGAGGGTTTACCCTGTTCTTTACTATTGTAAACTCCACCTCCAAGTTTGTGAACAACTGAGCATATTCCATTCCATATATGTATTCACAGATTTTTTAACTCTACTCCTCTAATTGTGTCTTACTTGGGGCGAAGGTAATGTCAAGGCATTGTTCTGGATGAGAGTGGGATGATTTTTCGTAGCACATATTTACAAACACATTGGATACCTTTTCCAATTTTCCATTCGAAATACTGAATCCCTGACACTAACCCATAGCCCACAAGACTCTGACTATTTATGCTAATATGATGGAGAAAAATAATCAAAACAGAATATAAATACAAGCAGTTCAGAGGAGGCATGGTGTATAGTTGGATTTGCCTTTTGCATTATAAAGTGTAGGAGTTATAAATCTAGTCAATTATTTGTTGAAATTGTTCTCCATGTGATTTTATAGTTAACAAATATGTGAATTCCTGTCTCCCTTTCTCTGTAGCCAATTGGCACATGTATTTTTATATGCACATATAGAATCCTACAAGGTACGAAAAGTACATTCTTGTGAGGTGGCTGATTTGGCAGATACATATTGTGAGAAGAGATCACTTCTCCTAAAGGCTGTTGGAAGTGAAAATTTGACCTTTTGGTGAGCTTCCTAGTTGAACAACACTATACATAAATCCATGTTCAGTAAAATGAGTATTTTTGGATCCGTGGATGATATATATTTCATGGTGAATTTTGATTGGCATATATATTTCTACTTTTTAATGTCTGTGTGTGCATGTGTGTGTGTGTGTGTGTGTGTGTGTGTGTATATATATATATATATATATATATATATATATATATATATATACAGAATCTCCAGATTTTTCAAAATATGAAATACATGTGTCTTATTATACATTCCCTAAAATCATTCATATTCATATATGTAGATTTATAATCAACTTTTCACAAGATTATCCTCAGAAATATTCATGCACCTGAAATAAATATTTGTTTCCTAGTACTGAAAACTATCTTCAGTTAATGGTGCATACAAACCCTAATATTAATACAGTAACTGACCAAGGTTAACATCAATGCAAATTGATTCCTATGGGACATGATGTGTATTTTGAAGTTCATTTTTATTCAAAACTGGTACATTACTATTTCTTCAATTTATGCACATGGTAGGATTTATATTTCATCCACAAGTTCGCTAATTTAGAGGCGTTTGTTTCACTTTCAATCACTTCCTGCTTCAGAACACATGTATTCTTCCATGTTTCTTGACTGGTCTTTTCATGAGACTTCTTTCCAAACACATTATTTTCGATTTCCATAATCACTTTTGAAGCAAAACTCACACGCCTTTCATGATAAACCATAACCTTAATTTGACCAATAGATGTATAACTAGTTTGAATGAATGTACGTATATCAATATAAGATTTCTTATATATTTTAAAATATGAATACAATGCATTATTTATAGTGGAACCAGTTATATTATGTATTCACAGTGTGGTCTATTCATGCATTATCTCTATATTAATAGACACAGGGTACACCTCTTGTACCCCCAATACTAACTTATTCATCTTCAAAATATTGCTCCCAGAAATGGTGGAAGAATTACTCATGTCACCTGATCTACATATACATTTTATCACAGTAATATTTTGGACACAAAATGCAAAGGTCACACTTATTATTGTACCAAAGCCTAAATTGAAAGTGAACATGGATTAATAAACACAGCCATCTCCAGGTTGCCTAATGCTCTCAAATATCAATCCAATTGGTGACTACATATTGTTTTCTTCCTAAGATCATATATTCAAATTCAACCCTGTTGAAAATGTGTAATCCTATCACCCACTTTATACTTTGCCTGATTTTGTAATGGCTCTATTGATATCTGTTTTCCTACATATTTTCTCTGGTTCACCATTGTGACTGACTCTTCACATGGGCTGACATTTACATTCACACTCTTAAAGAAACCCTATTGCTAAAGAACATTTTTTTTCCAAAACCTATTCTCACTCTTCTTCATAAACCTAACCATGATCTTCCTAAACCTACTGACTATCCCTTTTGACTGGATGTTCTCTTCTACATTCAATCATCCAAGTAAACATTGGGCGAGCTTTGGAGGAAGAGACCACCAAAAGATTATCTCATGCAACAGCAAAGGGTTTATTGGGGTTCCAGCATGCAGGGGATCAGAGCTCACTTGAATAGAGCAGAGATCCCTGAGAAGAGCTTAAGCAGAGCTTATATACTTTCCTTGGGGAGGGCAGGGAGCGAAGTTTATTGATGGGTCAGGGTGAGTGGGTGGTTTGCGTTCAACCAGGTGAGGGAGTACATTCTGCATTTTGGCAGTTGGGGACATGACATTCTGGGAACAAGATTAGCAAACAGTTCTCAAGATTTCAACAGTGTTTTGTTAAGCATACAGAAAAACAGGAAGTGACAAGTACCTATTTTATTAACCTTTCATTCCCCATTTCTTCTTCTTGCTACTTTTAATCATAAAAGTGATCATTGGGGGTGTCATATTCTATGTCTGCTAGTGAGGTATTACCATAATTTTAACTTGTCCAATTTGAGCTTGGAGAAAAGAAATTACATGGTTGAGCAAACAAGGTTTTATAGTTATCAATAATATGGAGATTATTATTGGACAGGCCAGGGTTGATAAAAACGTAGTCAAACAGAGGACTATGTGAACCAAGACTCAAACCATCCTTTTGGGGCCTCTCTCTCTCATTGATGCTCTTCAAGGTGTCTTTTTAAATTACTCATAATTTTTTTTACAACTCCAGTATGGTCGGAATAAACACAACATTCTTCCCTCAATGCAGCACAAAGGCCCCTTTCTCTCATGAAGAGGAGGTCCAACCCTCAACTGTTCTGTAAAAGAACTTCAGAGAGAGAGGTTAAAGATTCCTGCAAAGCTGTTATGGACGTTTCTAATATATTTAAGTTTTCGTCTATTTCTGCTTCTAACTGGGTCATTTGTTGTGTCCCATGGACCAGGGCAGTGGTTCCTGTGCCCACGCTTGTGGCAACTCCTATTCTTTATAGGATGGCTAAAGTGAGGGACATATGTTCCCAGTGAAACCGGGTTGTATGCCCCACCTATTTGATCTTCAAATGAACCTGCGTCATGATAGAGCATTCTGGGTAACATCTGCACCATTACACAATTAATCACATCCGTTTTCCATTTCATGAAAACATCAACAATGTTTTAGTATATAGAATTATACTGTTGTAGGGACGGACAAGGCAAGGCACCTAAGATAGCACCAAAGACAGTGAAACAGTCCTATTTGGTTGCACCCAGAATCAGAGGGCATTGCTTCGGTTGTAATCAATTAATCTTCTGAATTCCAAGTTTAGGTAGTTTCAGAATTTTGTACCCATCATGTAAGAGAAGTGGCTCAGAAGATCACACTCTGCAGAAGTTCACAAAAAGCTGTTTTTGTTTCTGTTTTTTTTTCTTTCTCTGTTCTGGGCAAGTTAACTTTTCAAGGACAACTGGGTGGGGGAGAGCTTTTACTTCCCTTTCTTTTTTCCCCCTGCCAGCTGTTACCATGGAGCCCAGATGGTAACTTCTTTATCTTAGAAATGTTGCCATCTCTGTGAAGCCCCAGCTCAAGGCCAGAGGAATTGTTCACATATTTTGTGAAAAACTAGTAAGGGGGTGTCTAGCTTAGGAGTGCTGATTTTTTTTAGCCAGTGGCCAAGTGGAACAGGGCAACATTAAAAGAGGAAGGTTATCTACACTGAAATCGTTTATAGGGACTTTTTTGCTGAAAGTCCTAAAGTCAGCCATCGTGAAGACTCCTGGAGAAGGTCAGTGAAAACTTTTCTGTAGGCCTGGTACAGAGGGGGGAGACGGAGAAGTCGGGGCTTAGAGCAGCTTCATGGATCTGAGAATGAGAAAGGAGAGATGTAAAAGAATAATGGGAAAGGGGTTTGGGATATTCCTAGCAACAAAACTTGAGCAGTTTTATAGGTAGAGCAGAGGTGAAGAAGGGAGTGAGCATCCACAAAGCCTGTGAGGGACTTTAAATTTTTAGTAACCTGTTTTCAGTGATGAAAAAGCAACTTTAAAGGCCATTTTAATTACATTTGGATAGGGGTCTGAGGGCTCTCCTCAGCTGGTTTGAGCTATGGGTTAGCTGGTAAGAGGACCTGGTGGGACCCAGTGCGGGCAGTGACAAGAGAAGAGAGGAGTGAGTCAGTGGAGGGGTACCTCAGTACCTGCTTCCCAGCCAGGGGCAATGGTCTGAGAACTGGTGTTGGTTTGGGTTTTTGATCTAGTAATTGAAGGGAAGAAATCAGGTTGCTGAGTTTGGAGTGACAGCAGAGAGTCTGGAGAAGAAGGCTGAGGATCTATTGGAGAAGCATAGTTCAGGATGTGAGCGAAGGAGGGAAAAGGCCTCCACATAGGGGAATCTCCTTTTACCCTTTTGAGCACTTGCAGAAGTTAAAAAGGTCACACAGTATTTGACGATCTAGAGACCCCTCTGGGGGCCATGGGTTTTGGTTATCTAATTGGTCATATGATCAATGCTGTGTACAGAATTTGATGAGGAGTTCGGGTTCCATCAGGCAGCCCCTGTATGCTCACATCCCCATGACTTACAGAAGAAATTGGCTTTTCCCCCACACAGCTGTTGCTGTTTGTGGCTTTGATTGTCTGCTGGGCAAACATAGTAATCTAGGCTAGCCAACCTGCACCTGGCTTACCTGTCCTTAAATCTATAATGTTTGTTTCCATTATCTATGGTACGGAAGGTATTTAATGGAATTTTAGTGGGATCCTCTTCATCAGGGATATCCTAATAGGAAAGACCTATAGCAAGCTAACAAATGTCTGGGTGGAGAAATGGCCAACAGGCCCCAAAGTGGGCTATATGTGAGATAGATTATACTTCTTGTCCAGTAGGATTTGTGATCAGCCATCTCTGCTGAAAGGGCTGATGAGGGTTAGGACTACTGGTGGTCAAGGGGAGACTCTATAGCCTCATCCACCTGGCGAATACACAATATCAGTCTTTTCCAGTTTCCAGGCAGAGTCTGGACAGGGTGCAGGCTTGAGATGAGAGGCCTGGATCCAGGAAGTGATTCTGTCTACCTTTACCACTGTAGGTGTTATATGTAGCACCTGCTATGGTCCTTTCCAGTGGGGTTCCAGGGATGACACCTGATGTTGTCTTACATAGACAAAGTCTCTTACTTGATATTGATGTGGAGTCCCCTCATCTCCAGGTTGGTAGGCAGTGGCCAGCTGTTTTCACAGGTATCGCTGAGTTCTTTCAAGAGCTTTAACTCGGTCAAGCAAGGGGGGTGTGGAAGGGATTGTTAGGTCTTAGAGTTGGGGTTAGGTCCCTTACTGGAATAGGGGCCCCATAGGGAATTTCATAGTGGGTGAGGTTACACAAAGAAACAGAGGGAGAATTTCTTACATGAAACATTGCATAAGGCAGAAGCATTGTCCAATCTTTTATGCTGGTCTCTAAGCTTAATTTCATTAAGGTCTCTTTAATGGTTCTATTCATTCATTCTACCTCTCCTGAACTCTGTGGTCTATAAGCACAATGTAATCCCCAGGGTACTGGCTAACCCCTAACGTACCTGGGTCACGAATGCAGGTCCATTATCAGACCCTGTTACCTTAGGCAGGTCGTATCTTGGAAAAAAATCTTCCAGGATCTTCTTTACCACCATTTGTGCTGGTTCTTTCTTTCTTTTTTTTTTTTTTTTGCTGGGGAAGGCTTCAATCCATCCTGTAAATGTATCTACAAAGACTAGGAGATATTTAAGTCCATACCTTGCATGTTTAATTTCAGTAAAGTTCACTTCCCAGAATTGTCCTGGTCTTTTTCCTCCTAGGTGCTTTCCTCCAGGAAGCTTGGAAGGGTAAGCATTAACAAATTGATGGACCCGACAGGCTTTTGTTACCCATTCAGTCCTTTTGCTGTGATTTGGTTAGTGGAAAACTCTGTTCTTGATCCTTCAGGAATGCCTGCAGTTTCTTTGAACCAAGATGAGTGAGTTGATGTACATTTTCTACTGACATAGTTAGAGCCATGACTATCGGAGTTTTTACTGAAGGATTTAGAAATCCCACTTGGTTGCCTTCAGGGTTAAAAGTTATTTTGGCCCAGAGCTTGGTGAGCAGATCTCTGCCATCAATGGGGCCAGGCATTCTGCGATTACTAGGAAGGATTGATGGATTTTCCTTTTTCCAGGTCCATGGTCCTCTTAGTTGTCCAAGCCCGATACTTACTGCCATTTGCCCCTTGAACTAGAGACCTTTTATTTGATAGATGGCCCAATGGGGCCATAAGGGCTGAGCATATTGCCCCTGTATCCACTTCAAAGTTTACTGGGGTCCCCTACACTTCAAAAGTTACCCTGAGCTCGGGGAGGGGATGTGAGCCCCGACTTTCGGAGTCATCCTCAAGAGTCAGAATGGCTGGCTGGAGTGGCTGTCTCTTTCTAGGGCACTCTTTGGCCCAGTGTCCTTTTTCTTTACAGTAGGCACAGTGATCTGAGGCAAGGAGTGGCCTCTGGCGTGGGCCCAGGTATCCCTTCCTGTCTCCCGGTTTCTTAATTTCTGGCCTATTTGTTGTTGTGACCAGGACCTTAGTCAGCGCCTTAGTCTGTCTTTTGTTTCTTTTATCCTTCCTTTGCTCCCTTCTCTTCCTCAGTTTCTCTCTTAAAGTATACCTTCTTGGCTTCCCTGACTAAATCTCTCAAAGTCATATTTTGTAATCCATCTAAGCATTTTAACTTTCTTTTAATATCTGGGGCAGCTTGCCCAATAAAGGCCATTGTGACAGATGCCTTTTGATCCTCTCCCTGAGGATTGAAAGGAGTATATCTTCTATATGCCTCCATAATTCTCTCTAGAAACATAGAGAGAGGTTCTTCAGGCCCTTGAATAATCACTCTTACCTTGGCCTAATTAGTTGGTCGCCTAGCGGCCGCACGAAAACCCACTATTAGAGCCCGGCGATAAGTGAACAGATGCTCCCTACCTTCAAAGATTTTGGGAGCACAGTTGGGTTGGTTCAAAGGAAAGCTGGCTTTGATTATCTTGGGAAGTTGTGTCAGTCACGCATCTTCTCAGGGGATATTTTTTTCCAGCTTCCAGGAGTATTCTATTTTGATCCCCTGTCATGAAGACAGTCCCTATGAGTTGTTGGCAGTCATCCCAAGTAGGCTAGTGTGAAAACATCAATGACTCAACCAGACCTGTGTGCCAGGTGGGGTCCTCAGAAAAAAAGGGGATTGTTATTTTTCCAATTATGTACGTCTGAAGAGGAGAATGGCCAAAACTGGTAGGCTTGCATTTTTTCCCCCATGGCCGTCGTCAATCATTGGCCCAAGGGATGGAGGGGGAGCATGATGGGAGTTCCAGGGTTTTCAAACATTCGCTGCTGGCGAGTTCCTATAGCCAGGCCAGCTTCCTCAAGGGTAGGAAGGGCTGTGTGTGCCACTGGGGAGCTATCTGGAGGGCGCTGTGCTCCTCCAATTGCAGAGAGGCTGAGTCAGCAGCAGGGGAATCACTTAGAGGGTGTTGGGGGTTGGGGGAAGAGGGCAGGGGATAAGGAGGGGGAGGAGAATCCAGTAGAGTCAAATCTTGTGACTCAGGAAGAACAGAGGGTGGAGAAGGAAGAAGAGCAGAGGGTTTGAGAGATCATGGGGGAAGGAGTAGGAGCGGGGGCACCGGTAGGGAAAGGCTTCACCCATGGAGGAGGAGATTTCAGAGGTCCTGCAAAGTTAAGATATATGGCTGTTGATCCAGATGGCTATGTGGCCCTGGCTAAAAGACAATATCTCTGACTTTTTATATTAGTGGGAAGTAGAAAGATCCTTCTAGAGGCCATCCGACTCCAAAGGTGGGCCATTCTGAGGCACAGAGCGTCTTCCAGGTCCAGTGTTTTACTAAATAAAAAAGATTCTGAGCCCTTTAGTGGACTTTGGGCCAGTGATCAATGGTCAGGGAAAGAGGCATTGAAGTGCTCTGTCCCATAATGAAAGATACACAAACAGTGAATGCCTCGACACATGGGGTCTCACATCCGCCGCTGCTGGATTTCAGTGGAACCTCCATATGAAAAGGTCGGGCGAGCCTCGGAGGAAGAGACCACAAAGAGATTGTCACATGCAACAGCAAAGGGTTTATTGGGGGTGCAGCATGCTGGGGCTCAGAGCTCAATTGAAAAGAGATGAGATAGGAAAGGTAGCAGAATACAACAGTTACTATTATGGTATTATGTAAAAATGTTGATGTGTAACCGATGTGATTCTGAAATCTTTGCAATGTTTTGAATAACCAATAAAAAAATAAAATAAAAAAATAAAAATAAATAAAAAAAAAGAAAAGAGATGAGAGCCCTGAGAACACCTTAAGCAGAGTTTATATAATTTTCTTGGAGAGGGCAGGGAGGAAAATTTATTGATGGGTCCGGGTGAGTGGGCAGTTTGCGTGCACAAGGGTGAGCGAGTACATTCTGCAGTTTGGCAGTTGGGGAGAGCACATTCTGAGAACAAGATTAGCAAAGAGTTCTCAAGATTTCAAAAGTGTTTTGTTAAGCATACAGAAAAACAGGAAGTGACAAGTACCTATTTTATTAACCTTTCACTACCGACTATCCCTTTTCGACTGGATGTTCTCTTCTACATTCAATCATTCAAGGTACAAGGTCATAGGCCATTTAATATTGATTAATCTGACACATCTTTGCAGAACCTAATTCAAAGCTAAGTATTCCAATCAAGGGCCCAATTCTCTTCTGGGCTTCAAATCTTACCTAGATTTCTGTTTTCATACATATATTTCACCTATATATTCTCATACATATCACAGGTTCCCAATACCATTATTCATCCAGCAGAATGATTCCTAACCCAAATCGAAAATGTTATTAACCCTAACCGTACACGTTTCCCTCAATCTAACATTACAGAGAGGAGGGACAGAGATAGTCTTACAATAGAGGAATGTAGTGGATCTTCCACCTGCTGAGAACCTCAAAGGTCCATGCAGAAATGATCTCTGGAGAAGACGTAGGCAGCTATGAAGGACCTGGGAGAGTAAAAGTCATCTTACATGACAAACAACCTGGCCAGGATGAAGGGTTGTGTCCAAATCAGCCTCTCTCGTCCTAATGTAGAGAAGATGGACCAAACCAGGCCTCTGTGGAGAGCTGTTCCCGGGTTCCTATGGTTGATATACCAATCTAACTTGTGAAAGTGTCACAGGAAGTTGCGGCAGCCACCATCTCATGTGACCCTTGGAAGCAACTGTTAGGACAAAGTGGTTGCCAAGCCAGTGAACTCATTCAGTTCCTGAAGGAAGTGACCTCACCTCACTTCCTTGGTGATGGAACTCTCTGAACATGGAATCCAGGAAGCCAGGCATCCAAGCCAGTCTCAGTCCCAGTCCCTGTGGGCTCACTTGTTTGGATTTACCAAGGATAGAGTCAGTCTTTCTTGGTACCTACTGATGTGAGAATGGCCAAATACCAGAAAAGCTCTGAAGAGGGGCCATTCCTGAGAAAGCAGGTAGTGGCTCACCGTTAGCTCCTGACAACTTCACAGAGTTGGCCAAGGAGACCAGATCTGATAAAGGACAGGCCATTTTGGGAGAACATAGTGTGGTCCAGAAGTCAGAGGACACTCCATATAGTCACACACCTTCTTGAGGGAAGCAGGTGCCTTTTTGGGTGTTGGTGTGGGTTTGTGGTTTTGTCTCATGTTCTGAGAATAGGTAGGAAAGACGGTTTTGTGGTTTGGAGTGAAATGTTTCTACTAAGTCGTTTCACAGGGCGTGTGTTTCTATGTCTGTGTATCTCACTGTGTCCGTGGTTGTAGACATTAGAAAAAAGAATGCATCAATGGATGTGTCCTGTCTATTAGAAAGCTTCCGAGCATTCATCCTGCTTAATTAATGAATGGACCAGGGCTTGCATAATCAATGGGTAACACCTGCTATATTCCTAAGTTCCAGTTTTCTTCCTGAATTCTGGCCACTCTCCAGAATAGGCTCATGGTTTTGTGTCCAAGATATGTACCACCACCAAGCTCTGTCACATGGCCATATACTGGATAGCTGAAGGGAATGGCGAGCATCTCAGAAAACTCAGATATCAGTGTGACTACTAACATCTCAGTGGAGAAACCTTGGTTGGGCCTTTTGCTTAACAATTGTTCTTTTCCCCTGAGTCAGGAAGGACTTTGCCTCAGGCCAACCCGTTTGTGAAGCCTGAAGAAAACCGTTTTCAAATGGAAATGAATGGGCATCACCTGTGTCTCTTTGCTTAATTGCTTTGGAAAGGGATGTGTCTGAATCAGGCTCTTGGCCCTGTGTGAGGCTGTGGCTTAGATTGTCAGCACCTGATGGATGTAAAGAAAGATCCCATGTATGCATCAAACACCAAAATTGCCAAAAGAGCAGTCATTGTGGGTGAATTCTCTTGTTTTCCTCTGTAAGGTTCCTGACCTCCATCAAGTGAGAATAAGGATCCTTTGGGTCTAATGAGTTCTTTAAAGCCCTGCAGAAGCTAGCCCATTGGTGCTTGGGTTTTATCATGACAACAATACACATAAATAATCTAAACCCCACAGTCAGTAGGCCTCAAATTGTATAAGTGGAGCAGTATTAAATGCAGGCCTATTGGATCACTCCTGTTTCACAGGAAGGGTGTCCAGGCCACTCAAACTTTAGGCAAACGAGGGGCAAGGGAGCTTATTTTGGATACTGTCTTGTACTGTGCTCCTCATGGAAACCTCTAGCAAGAAGTTATGGTCAGTGTCTATATGGAAGAAAATGAGGGCCATGTGGGATTTTTTTGGTTTCAATTGTTTTCATTTATGTGGCGGTTGGAAGAGGTGACTGGGTCCACCTGGGCTTGAACACTGGTGTGATTCCCCTTAGAGACTGAGTTCTGAAACGGACCTCAGAGAAGTATTGCCATGACTTGTGTTGGGATTTAGGAGGACACGCATGAGAGTCGCCCATGGAAACTGAGATATAGGCCCAGGGTGCCTTTCCACAGAGCACTGGGAATCTCAGCCAGGATATCACATGATTTTATTCTTAAAGGCATGTCAGCCATAGTTGAGAATCAAAACAAACATGGACCTCATATCATAGACCTCAATGAGCCTGGCTTCATGTGACCTTTTGGCCACTCTTTGGAAAGCCTTGCCTGTGAGAGTTCATTGAAATGAGCATCCTTACCATTTAATGGTTTCTGAATGAATTAAAACCCACAGTGCCTCCAACTTCATCCTTGAAAAATGCCTAGATAAATACCATGAAATTTTTGAATTTCCCATGACCTGGTGACACTGGGAATCTTTGGATGTCCTACGTCATTCATGAATGTATCAGACAGTGCCTTGATTGACTGGGATTCATAAAAATGGTGTAGAACAGAGATACCAGTAAGTTGGAGCCTACTGAGTGGTGGGCATAGAGCAGAGGTGGGAAGGTGTATGATAAAACATCTGTGTGGGGCCATGTCAATCTGCCATTAGCTTCCAAATGGCTTGTTACTGACATGGTGCAGCCAGCAGAATGTTCAATTAAAAGGCATATTGTTATATGGAGAGGTTTCAGGGCAATGTTCAGAACCAGGTTGCTATGGACAAGGGGGCAAGCTATGAGGGATAGAAGCCTGCTTGGTGCATTCTCCTGAGAACCCTGACCCACCGCACAAGACAGAACTCCCTCCAGCACTGTGTCCCATTTGAACTCTTTGTATATCGTGAAGCAAATACCAAAGTCCCAGTGCAGCAGCCAAGAAACACCATGAAAATTGGAGGATGACCAAATGGCTTCACAGTCCCCACAGGGAGACACTTAGCCCACAATGGCCACAGTTTACCTACAAAGAGAGAATTCAGCACTGCTGCCTCATGTACATTGGAAAATAAGAATCCATGTCCTCCAGGTCACATAGATGCAGACCCAGCTTTGATGGTCTCACTAGAAAGAAAGCAAAAGCTCCTGACAACAATATATATTTCAAGTTCCCAACCACATAGGCAGTTTCCCAAGAAGTCTTTAGGGCACAAGAGCTCCACGTTTGTGGAATGTTTACCGTGTCCCTTACTTTGGGAAACTCCTCTAACACCTCCAAGGTTGTGAACTCCTGAGCATATTCCATTCCAGATATGTATTCACAGATTTTCTAACTCTTCTCCTCTAATTGTGTATTACTTGGGGCGAAGTTAATTACAAGAAATTTTTCTGGAAGAGATTGGGAAGATTTTTGTGTAGCACATATTTGCATACACATTGTGTTCATTTTCCAATTTTCCATTCGAAATACTGATTCCCTGACACTAACCCATAGCCTACTAGACTCTGACTACTAATCCTAATGTGATGGAGAAAAATAACTCAAACAGAATAGAAATACAAGCAGTTCAGAGGAGGGGTGGTGTATAGTTGGGCTTGCCTTTTGCAATATATAGGTTTGGAGTTATAAATCTAGTCAATTTTTAATTGAAGTAGTTCTCCGTGTGTTTTTAAAGTTAACAAATATGTTAATTCCTGTCTCCCTTTCTCTGTAGCCTATTCAGCACATTTATTTGTATATGCACATATTGAATCCTACCTGGTATCACACGTACATAATTGTGAGTTGGCTAACTTGACAGATACAAATTGTGAGAAGAGATCACTCCTCCTAATCGCTGTTGGAACAGAAAATTCAACCTATAGGGGAGCTTCCTAGTTGAACAACATTATTTATAAATCCATGTTCAGTAAAATAAATATTTTTGGATATGTGGACGATATAAATTTCATGATGAATTTTGATAGGCATATATATTGCTACTTTTTAATTTCTCTGTGTGGGTTTTGTGTATATATATATATATATATATATATATATATATATTCTCCAGATTTTTCAAAATGTTAAATATATGTGTCTTATTATACACTCCTAAATTCATTGTTGTTCATATATTTGGATTTCTAATCAACTTTTCACAAGATTATTCTCAGAAATATTCATCCACCTGAACTACATATCTGTTTCCTAGTACTGAAAACTAAATTCAGTGAATGGTATATACAAATACTAATATTTCTACAGTAACTTACCCAGTTTAACATCAGTGCAAGTAGATTCCTATGTTCCATGATGTCTATTTTGACATTCATTTTTATTCAACACTGGTATATTAGTTTTCTTCATTTTATGCACATCATACGATATATATTTCTTCCACAATTTAGCAAATTTATAGGCATTTGTTTCATTTTCAATCACTTCCTGCTTCAGAACACATGTATTCCTCCAGCTTTCTTGACTGGTTTTTTCATGAGACTTCTTTCCGAACACATTGTTTTCGATTTCCATAATCACTTTTGGGGCAAACTCACACACCCATCATGATTAACCATAACTCAAATATTAACATTAGATGTATAACTGTTTGGAATGAATGATTGTATATCAACATAAAATTTCTAATGTATTTTCAGATATCAATTCAATCCAATATTATAAGTGGAACCTGTTATATTATTTATTCACAGTATGGTCTATTAAGGCATCATCTCTATATTCATAGACCCAGGGTCTAAGTATTTGTATCCCCAATAATAATTTATAAGTCTTTAAAATATTGCTTTCAGAAATGGTGGAAAAAACACTCTAGTCACCTGATATACATATACATTTCATCACAGTAATATTCCTGACACAAAATGCAAGGGTCACACTTATGACTGTACCAAAGCCTAAATTGAATGTGAGCATGTATTACTAACAACATCCATGTCCTGGTTCCCTAATGCTCTCAAATATTATTCCTATTGGTGACTACATATCTGTTTCTTCCTAAGATTATATATTCAAACTCAACCCTGTTAATAATGTCTTATCCTACCACTCACCTTGTACTTTGCCTGATTTCCTAATGTCTCCATTGATATCTGCTTTCAAATACCTTTTCTCCAGTTCATCATTGGGAATGACCCTTCAAATGTGCTGACATTTACATTTACTCTCTCACCAAAACCGTATTGCTAAAGAACTTTTCGTCCAACTCCTAGACTCACTCAAATGGGTTCTTCAAAGCCCTGCAGAGGGCATCCCAGAGATTCTTGGGTTTTCTCATGACTCCAATTCACATAAAGTATCTAAACCCCACAGTCAGTAGGCCTCAAATTCGAGAAGCAGAGCAGCATTAATGGCAGGCCTATTTGATCACTCCTGTTTCACAGGAAGGGTGCCCAGGCCACCCTGACTTTAGGCAAATGAGGGGGAAGGGAGCTTATTTTGGACACTGTCTTGGACTGTGTCCCTCATGGAAACCTCTAGCAAGAGGTAATGATGAGTGTCTACATGGAAGAAAATGAGGGCCATGTGGGAGTGTTTTGTTTTTAATTGTGGTCACTTGTGTGGCGGTTGGAAGAGATGAATGGGTCCACCTGGGCTTGAACTCGGGTGTGATTCCCATTAGAAATGGAGTTTTGGAAATGACCTTAGAGATGTATTGCCATGAATTGTGTTGGGATTTTTGGAGGCCAGGCATGAGAGTCGCCAACGCATGACAATACGCCTCAAATTGGAGAAGCAGAACTTAATGTCCAAATCCTTTACTCACCCTTCTTTTTAGTCCTACCGTCTATCTTCCTAATCCCAGATAAATACCATGATATATTTGAAATTCCTATGACCAGGTGGCACTGGAGAATCTTTGGATGTCCTGTTTCTGATCATGAGTGTACCAGACAGTGGCTTAATTGACTTGGTTTTATGAAAATGGTGTAGAAGAGGGATGCCAGTAAGTTGGAGCCTGTTGAGTAGTGGGCCTAGAGCAGTGGTGTGCAGATGTGTGATAAAACATCTGTGGTGGGGTCATGTGGATCTTCCATTGGCTTCCAAATGGCTTGTGACTGAAATAGTGTAGCCAGCAGACCCTTTTATGTAAAGGCATCTTGTTATATGGAGAGGTTTAACGTCAATTTTAAGAAACAGGTTGCTATGGTCAAGGGGACAAGCTATGTTGGATAGAAGACTTGTTGGTGCATTCTCCTGGAGAACCTGACCTACCACACGTGACAGAACTCCCTCTAGCATTTTGTCCCAGTTGAACTCATTGTATTTCGTGAAGTAAATACCATACTCCCAGTGCAGCAGCAAGAAACACCACAAAAAGCGGAGGATGACCAAATGGCTTCACAGTCCACATGGGGAGACACTTAGCCCCGAGTGGCCACAGTTTACCTACAAAGAGAGAATTCAGCACTGCTCCCTTATGTTCATTAAAAAAAAGAAACCATGTTCTCCAGGTCACATAGATGAAGACCCATCTTTGATGGTCTCACTACAAATGAAGGTAAAACTCCTGACAGCATATATTTCAAGTGCACGAACTCAGAGACAGTTTCTCAAGAAGTTTTTAGGCCAGCAGAGCTCCATGTTTGTGGAGTGTTTACCCTGACCCTAACTTTTGGAAACTCCTCTTCCACCTCTAAGGTTGTGAACTCCTGATTATGTTACATTCCATATATGTATTCAAAGATTTTCTAACTCTTCTCCTCTAATTGTGTCTTATTTGGGTGAAGGTAATGTCAATTCATTGTTCTGGACGAGAGTGGGAATATTTTTGTGTGGCACATATTTGCATACACATTGGATTCATTTTCTTATTTTCCAATTAAAATATTGAAACCATGACACTAACCCATACTACTAATCCTAATATGATGGAGGAAAAATAACCAAAACAAAATAGAAATACATGCAATTCAGTGGAGGCATGGTGTATATTTGGACTTGCCTTTTACATGATAAAGGGTAGGTGTTATAAATCTAGTCAATTTTTGGTTAAAATAATTCTCCATGTGTTTTTAAAATTAACAAATATGTGAATTCCTGTCTCCCTTTCTCTATAGACTATTCAGCACATGTATATTTATATTCACATATAGAATCCTAAATGGTATCACAGGTTAATTTTTTTGTGTCGTCTGACTTGGAAGATACAAATTGTGAGAAGAGATCCCTCCTCCTAAACGCTGTTGAAACTGAAAATTTAACCTATGGGTGAGCTTCCTAATAGAAAATCATTATACAAAAATCCATGTTCAGTAAAATAAATATTTTTGCATATGTGAATTATATATATTTAATGATAAATTTCGATTAGCATATGTATTGCTACTTTTTATAGTCTGTGTGTATGTTTTGTGTGTATATATATATATATATATATATATATATATATATATATATATTCTCCAGATTTTTCAAAATATGAAATATATGTGTCTTATATACACTCCGTAAATTTATTCATGTTCATGTATTTAGATTTATAATCGATTTTTCACAAGATTATTCTAAGAATTATTCATCAACTTGAAATATATATTTGTTTCCTAGTACTGAAAACTAACTTCAGTGAAAGCTGCATACAAATCCTAATATTTCTAGAGTAACTGACCCAGGTTAATATCAATGCAAGTAGACTCCTATGGGACATGATATATAATTTGACGTTCATTTTTATTCAAAACTGGTACATTACTATTTCTGCAGTTTATGCACATCATAGGATATATATTTTATCCACAAGTTCACAAATTTTTAGACATTTGTTTCAATGTCAATCACTTCCTGCTTCAGAAAACAAGTATTCCTCCATGTTTCTTGACTGGTCTTTTCATGAGACTTCTTTCCAAAAATATTATATTTGTTTTCCATAATCAGTTTGAAGCAAATCTCACACACACTTCAGGATAAACCACAACCCTAATATTACCATTAGATGTATAACTGGTTGAAATGAATGTATGTATATCAATATAAGATTTCCTGAATATTTTTAGATATCAATTTAATCCATTATTTAAAGTTGGAACAAGTAATATTATTTATTCACACTACGGTCTATTCATGCATTATCTCTATATTCATAGACACAGGGTACATCTATTTTTACCCACAATACTAATTTATACTTCTTCAAAATTGGTCCAAGAAATGGTGGAAAAAATACTCATGTCACCTGATCCACATATACATTTTATCACAGTAAAATTCTGAACAAAAAATGTAAAGGTCACACTTATGATTGTACCAAAGTCTAAATGGAAAATGAACATGGATTACTAAAAACATCCATGTCCAGGTTGCCTAATGCTCCCACTTGTCAATCTTGTTGGGGACTACATATTTGTTTTTTCCTAAGATTATATATTCAAACTCAATCATATTGAATATGTCTAATCCTATCACTCACTTTACACTTTGCATGATTTCCTAATGTCTCAATGGATATGTGCTTTCCTACATATTTTCCCCAGTTCATCATTGTGACTGATTCTTCACACGTTCTGACATTCATATTCACTCTCTACCCGAAACCGTATTGCTAAAGAATTTTTGGTCCAAATCCTATACTCACTCTTCTTTTTAAACTTACCAACTGTCTTCCTAATACTACCAACTATCCCTTTTAGCCTGGATGTTCTCTTCGACATTCAATCATCCAAGGTACAAGGTCCTATAACATTGTATAACGATTTATCTGAGACATCTGTGCAGAACATAATTCAAAGCTAAGTATCCCAATGAAGGTCCCAATGTCCTTCTGGGCTTCAAATCATAAATAGATTTCTGTTTCCATACTTATATTTTACCTATATATTCTTGTAAATATCGCAGGTTCCCAATACCATTATTCATCCAACCGAATGACTCCTCACCAAAATCGAACCTGTTATTAACCCTAACCATAAACTGTTCCCTCAATCTACCTTTACAGAAGATCAGGGACAGAGTTTGTCTTACAATACAGGAATGTAGGGGATCTTCCACCTGCTTAGAAACTCAATGGTCCAAGCAGAAATGATCCCTGGAGAAGTATTAGGCAGCTATGTAGGACCTGAGAGAGCAAAAGTCATCTTCCATGGCAAAAAACCTTGTCAGGATGAAGGGTTGTGTCTGAATCAGCCTCTCTATTCTTAATGGAGAGAATATGGACCAAACCAGGACTATGTGGAGAGCTGTTCCTGGTTCCATATGGTTGATATACCATTCTAATTAGTGAAAGTGTCAGAGGAAGTAGGGTAGCCTCCATCTCATGGGACCCTTGGAAGCAACTGTTAGAACAAAGTGGTTGCCAAGGCAGTGAACTCATTAAATTCTTGAAATAAGTGACCTACCTCACTTCCTTGGTGATGGAACTCTCTGAATTTGGGATCCAGGAAGCCAGGCACACAGAGCCAGTCCCAGTCTCAGTCCCAGTGGGCTCACATGTTTGGATTTTTCAAGGACAGAGTCTATCTTTTTTGGTACCTACTGATGTGAGGATGGCCAAATGCGAGGAGAGTTCTGAAGACGGGCCTTCCCTGAGAAAGCATGTAGTGGTTAGAACAGGCTCCTGACAACTTCACAGTGTTTGACAAGGAGACCAGATCTAAGACAAGACAGGCCATTTCGGGGGAACATAAAATGGCCCACCAGTCAAAGGACACTCTGGATAGTCTCAGACTTACTTTGGGGAAGGAGGTGCCTTTTTGAGTGTGTGTGTGTGAGTTTGTGGCTTTGTCTCATGTTCTGAGAATAGGTAGAAAAGGCGGTTTGTTTGGTTTGGAGTGGACTATTTCTAGAAAGAACTTTGACAAGGCAAGTGTTTCTGTGTCTGTGTCTCCAACTGTGTCCATGGTTGTAGACATTAGAAAAGAGAATGCATCAATGGATGTGTCCTGTCAGTAGAAAGCTTCCCAGCATTCATCCTGTCCATTTTAGTAATGGACTGCAGGTTGCCTTATCGATGGGCAACACCTACTATCTTACTAAGTTCCTGTTTTCTTCCTGAATTTTGGCCACTCTCCAGAATAGGCTCATGGTTTTGTGTCCAAGATATGTACCACCTCCAAACTCTGTGACATGGCTATGTTCTGGATAGCTGAAGGGAATGGGAGCATCTCAGAAAACTCAGATATCAGTGTGACCAGAAAAGCCTCAGTGGAGAAACCCTGCTTTGGGCCTTTTGCTAACCTATTGTTCTTTTGCCCTGAATGTCAGGAAGGTCTTTGCCTCAGGCCACCCCTTTGTGAAGCCTGAAGGAAACAGTTTTCAAATGGAAATAAATGGGCATCACCTGTGGCTCTTTGCTTAATTGCTTTGGAAAGCCATGTGTCTGAATAAGCCTCTTAGCCCTGTGTGAGGCTGTGGCTTAGATTTTCAGCTCCTGATGGATCTAAAGAAACATCCAATGTGTGCATCCAAAACCAAAATGGCAAAAACATCAGTCATTGTGGATGATATCTCTTGCCTTCCTCTGTTAGGTTCCTGACCTCCTTCAAGGGAGTATAGGGATTTTTGGGGTCAAATGAGTTCTTCCAAGCTCTGCAGACGTGCTTGGGTTTAATCATGAATCCAAATCACATAAGGAATTTATACCTGACAGTCAGTAGGCCTCTAATTGGAGAAGTAGAGCAGTATTAACGGCAGACCTATGTGATCAATCCTAGTTGACTGGAAGGGTGTCCAGGCCACCCTGAGGTTAGGCAAATGAGGGGCAAGGGAGCTTATTTTGGACACTCTCTTGAGCTGCGCCATTCAAGGAATCCTCCAGCCAGAGGTTATGATGAGTGACTATATGGAAGAAGATGAGGGCCATGTGGGATTGTTTTGGTTTTAATTGTGGTCATTTATGTGGTGGTTGGAAAAGATGACTGGGTGCACCTAGCCTTGAACACTGGTGTGATTCTCCTCAGAGACTGAGTTCTGTAACTGACCTCAGAGTAGTAATTGCTTTGAAAATGGTTGTGTCTTAATTAGCCTCTTGGCCCTGTGTGAGGCTGTGACTTAGATTATCAGCACCAGATGGATCGAAAGAAAGATCCCATGTGTGCATCCAAAACCAAAATGGCCAAAAGAGCAGTCATTGTGGATTAAGTCTCTCGCCTTTCTCTGTAAGGTTCTGAAAGAATAAAATAAATTGAAATTGAAATTGAAATGTAAAGAACCAGGTTTGTAAACTTTCCAAGCTGCACTTTCCTGTGGCAGTTTAGACAATTCCCGGATCTGCCCATTAGATGTGTGTTGAAATCTTCCCTGACTACCTAGTTACTAAACAACCCTTTCCCAGAATCCCTGCAGCTCAGCAAGTATACATCTCAGGGATTCAACCAATCAGTTTAAATGTATACCCCTTCTTAGGGCTGACCAATCACCCCCTGCCCGAATTGTTCCCGCAAATGAATGTGCTAATCATGCTTTAGAGTTGTTATTTGATTTTCCCGCGGTATATGATGAATTGCTAAAGGAGGCTATGATGTATGTAAAGTCCCTGCCCTCTCTAAAGAATGTATATAAACTCTGCTCAAGTTGTTCTCAGGGCTCTTTGTTCTTTGCTCCTCTAAAATGAGCTCTGAGCCCCAGCATGCTGGACCCCCAATAAACCCTTTGCTGTTGCATGAGAAAGCCTCTTGGTGGTCTTTTCCTCTGACGTTCGCCCCACCTATTCATCTGGAGGCCCCAGGTGAGATATCCGGCAGCGGCGGACGAAAGACCCCAATGGGCTCCTTTTGGGGTAAGTAAGGCACCTCTTTCTGGTTTTGGGTTTCAGGTTATGGATTGGCAAAGTGGCTGTCAGTGAAGAGCATTAGCTCTCTCTGATGGTGGCTGACAGATTTGTCACAGACCTACAGGCCACGTTCCTGGGGGACACTCCAGAGGACTAGAGAAATCAAGGAATACTAATTTCCTCAACTCGGTTATATTTTGCTTCAGGATTCGGTTTGCCAGCCCATCAGGTTTTGCCGGCTACTCAGTTTTGGTCATTGTTCTGAACTCATGTTGAGTTTACGGGCTGTCTTTATTATCTAACCCATAAGGTTTTGCCAGTTACTCAGTTCTAATCTTTGTCTTGGACTCATGTTAAACCTTTACTGTTTGTCTTTGTCTGTGTTGCGTTTGTGTCTTCACTGTCCCTGTTTGAGTAACTCTCATTATGGGACAAAGCACTTCCACTTCTCTGACCCTGACCCTTGATCATTGGACTGATGTCCGCTCAAGGGCCCAGAATCTTTCTTTTTCAGTAAAATGCTGTACCTGGCAGACTCTCTGTGCTTCAGAATGGCCCATTCTCGGAGTCGGGTGGCCCCCAGAAGGATCCTTCTACTTCCCTCTAATCCGAAAAGTCAGAGATATTGTCTTTCAGCCGGGGCCACGTGGTCACCCAGATCAACAGCCATATACCCCTTCCCCCAGCATCCTATTATTCAAACCTTCCACTCCTCCACCTCTTCCTTCCATTCTCCCTGAGTCACAAGACTGGACACTCCTTCCCCTCCTTATCCTCTACCCTCGCTCTCCAACCCCCAACACGTTCCAGATGATATTCTCGCCGCTGACTCAGCCTCTCCACCGCTAGAGGCAATTGGGCCAGACCCAAGCCCTCCAGGGGACTTCTCTGCAGCAGCAGCAACCCCTCCTCCCCTGGAGGAAGCTGGGCCACCTAAAGGAACCCACCGAGAAAACTCGGAAGCCCCTATGATGCTTCCTCTCCGTCCCTACAGGCCAATGAACCGATCCAACTGGCACCCAAACACCTTTGAAGGTAGGTAGCATCTGTCCACTTATCACCGGACTCTAATAGCGGGTCTCCGAGTGGCTGCCAGAGGGCCGACTAATTTGGCCAAGGTATGAAAGATTATCCAAGGGCCTAATGAGTCTCCCTCTATGTTTCTGGAGAGAATTATGGAAGCATATAGGAAATATACTCCTTTTGATCCTCAGGCAGAGGATGAACAAGCATCTGTTGCAACGGCCTTTATCGAGCAGGCTGCCCCAGATATTAAGAGAAAGTTACAATGTCTAGATGTATTACAAGATAAGACCTTGAGAGATTTAGTAAGAGAAGCTGGGAAAGTATATTATAAGAGAGAAACTGAGGAGGAAAGGGAACAGAGGAGAGAGACGGAAAGGGAACAAAAGGAGGATGAAAAGAGCAAAAGGCAGACTAAAGCATTGACTAAGGTTCTTGTCAGAGCACCAAATATGCCAGAAGTTAAAAAGCAGGGAGACAGAAAGGGATAACTGGGTCCCCGCCAATGGCTGCCCCTGGCCTCAGATCAGTGTGCCTACTGTAAAGAAAAAAGGACACTAGGCCAAAGAGTGCCCCAAAAAGAAGCAGAGATGCCAGCCCGCCGGGCTGACTCTAGAAGAGGACTAGGAAAATCGGGGCTCGGATCCCCTCTCCGAGCTCAGGGTGATATTTTAAGTGGAGGGGACACCAGTGAACTTTGAATTGGATACAGGAGCAGTATAATCAACATTTAAGACCCCACTGGGCCCCCTATCAAATAAATGGTCGCTTGTTAAAGGTACTAATGGCAGTAGATATTGGGCTTGGACAACTAAGAGGACTATGGACCTAGGAAATGGGAAAGTCCACCACGCTTTCCAAGTAATCCAAGAATGCCTAGCCCCATTGATGGGCAGGGATCTGCTTACCAAACTCTGGGCTAGAATAACCTTTAACCCTGATGGTCCCCAAGTGGAGTTTCTAAAGCCTTCAGTAAAAACTCCCATAGTCACGGCTTTGACAACATCCGTAGAAGATGAACATCAACACTTCGTGCCTCCTAGGACTGATCAAACAGGCAAACTACCCCAGAAATGGATAAAAGATTATCCTAATGCCTGGGCAGAAACTGCTGGGTTACGTCTAGCCATATAACAACCTCCAATAGTAGTAGAATTAAAAGCCTCTACCTCTCCAATCAGTGTTAAACAATATCCTCTAATCAAAGAAGCTAAGGATGGGATAAGGGCCCATATTCGAAATACCTGCCTCTTGGGGTCTTAAGGCCCTGTCATTTGTCCTAGAATATCCCCCTGCTACCAGTAAGAAAGCAAGGAACTGGGGACTACCGGACCCTTCAATACCTAGGAGAGATCAACAACAGAGTGCAGGACATTCACCCCACGGTACCGAATCCATATAATTTGCTTAACACTCTGAATCTGGAGCGGGAATGGTACACTGTGCTAGACTTAAAAGATGCTCACTTCTGCTTGCCCCTACATAAGGACAGTCAGTTGCTGTTTGCTTTTGAGTGGATAGACCCCAAAAAAGGAACATCTGTCCAACTAACCCGGACTAGACTCCCACAGGGGTTCAAAAACTCTCCCACTCTCTTTGATGAACCCCTCCACAAGGACTTCAATGACTTCAAAACTGCACACCCCAATGTCACCATACTCCAATATGTGGATGGTCTGCTACTGGCAGCCGACACCAAAGAGAACTATGAGTCTGGGACCCAAGCATTATTTTCCAAGCTTGCTCGGCTTGGATATAGGGCTTCTGCCAAAAAGGCGCAAATTTGTCAGCAAGAAGTAATCTTCCTGGGTTATTCTCTTAGGGGTGGCAAAGGATGGCTCACTGAGCCCACAAAACGAACCTTTGTGCAGATACTGCCCCCATCTAATAAGAGACAACTCAGAGAGTTTCTTGGGACTGCCGGCTTTTGCAGGTTATGGATTCCTGGGTTCGCGTGTCTGGCTGCCCCTTTATACCCCTGATAAAGGGGGATGCCCACTTCCAATGGACCCCTGAGCACCAACAAGCTTTTGATAATGTCAGAAAAAAGGTGCTGCTATCTGCTCTGGCCTTAGCACTCCCAGATATAGAAAAACTCTTCACTCTCAACATCGAGGAGAAGAAAGGAATAGCACGGGTTGTGCTCACTGAGACTTTGGGACCTTGGAAAAGGCCGGTAGAATACTTATCAAATAAACTGGACCCAGTGGCTAGTGGGTCGCCCCATTGCTTAAGAGCTATAGCAGCAGCAGCCCTTCTAATAAAAGATGCTGATAAATTAACGATGGGAGAGAAGCTAACGATTATAGTCCCCCATGCCCTGGAGTGCATCATCTGTCAGCCTCCAGAGATGTGGCTATCAAACTCTAGAATAACCCACTACCAGAGCCTCTTGCTTGACAAAGACAGAATCACGCTGGGACCCGCTGCTCCACTCAACCCGGCTACACTGCTGCCAGAAGAATCATCAGGACCCGTCGCTCATGAGTGTCAACACATACTGGCAGAGGAAACCAGTATACGACGAGACTTGAAGGATCAGCCACTGCCTTGCCCAGAACTCGTATGGTTTACGGATGGCAGCAGCTTCCTCCAAGATGGTAAGCGGTGGGCTGGAGCAGCAGTAGTTAGCAAAATTAATGTCATCTGTTCCTCTGGTCTCCCAGAAGGGACATCAGCCCAAAAAGCAGAACTGATTGCCCTTACAAAAGCATTGGAACTAGCAACAGGCAAAAGGGCCACCATATACACTGATAGCCGCTATGCATTTGCCACTGCAAATGTGCACGGGGCTATTTACCAGCAAAGGGGGTTATTAACCTCCACCTGGAAAGAAATAAAGAACAAAGATGAAATCCTCCAACTTCTCTCAGCAGTGCAGGGCCCTAAGGAACTAGCTATAGTGCACTGCCCAGGGCAGCAGAAGGGAAACGACCCCGTGGCGGTTGGAAACAGAAGGGCAGATGAGGAAGCTTAATTGGCAGCCCTAAATGGAGTGACTGTGTTAACTTTTTCCACACCAGGGGGAACAACAATCAGGAGACTTGGCCGCACCGGAACATTCAGGCAACTTATCATCTGAGGAGACAGATACAGAACTCTGGGATCCTACAGAGCCAAGTTTACAATTTCAGAAAGCCCACCTTTATGTCAAAGACGTACACCAGCTCACCCACTTAGACTCAGAGAAGATATAGGCACTCTTAAAGGACCGGAGAAAGGACTTATTATTGACTGACTCACAGTGGAAAGAAATAGCTGAGCAGGTGACTAGAGCTTGTCAAGTCTGCCAATTAGTTAATGCTTACCCATCCAAGCTTCCTGCAGGGAAGCACTTATGAGGAACCAGACAAGGACAATTCTGGGAATTGAACTTTACTGAAATTAAGCCAGCAAGGTATGGACTTAAATATCTCCTAGTCTTTGCAGATACTTTTTCAGGATGGGTCGAAGCCTTCCCCATGAAGAAAGAAACGGCTCAGATGGTAGTCAAAAAGATCCTAGAAGACATTTTTCCAAGGTTCGGCCTGCCTAAGGTAATAGGGTCTGATAATGCACCGGCATTCATGCCCCAGGAAAGTCAGGGATTTGCCAGGACCCTGGGGATTAATTGGAAGTTACATTGTGCTTATACACCCCAAGGCTCAGGACAGGTAGAAAGGATGAATAGAATCATCAAAGAGACCTTAACAAAATTAAGCTTGGAGACTGGCATAAAAAATTGGACTATGCTCCAACCTTATGCACTGTTTTATGAAAGAAATACCCCCTCCGCCTCTTTGTGTAACCTCACCTCTTATGAAATTCTCAATGGTGCCCTTCCTCCAGAAGGCGACCTAACCCCAACTATGAGACTTAATGATTCCTTCACACCCCCTTGCTTGACAGACTTAAAGCCCTTGAACAAACCCAGCACCCAGCGATACCTGTGGAAACATTTGGCCTCTGCATATCAGACTGGAGATGAGGGAACCCCACATTGATATCAAGTGGGAGGCTTCGTCTACGTCAGATGGCGTCAGGTGTCATCCCTGGAACTCCACTGGAAAGGACCATACCAGGTGCAGCTTATAACACAGACAGTGGTGAAAGTGGATGGGATCACTTCCTGGATCAATGCCTCCCATCCCATGCCTGAGCCCTGTACAGACTCTGGCTGGAAACTGCTACAGACTGGTATCAATCTCAAGTTGTGTGTCCGTCATGTGAGTAGGGCTATGGATTCTTCCCATGACCACCAGCAGTCCTAATCCCCATCAGCCTGTTCAGCAACAAGGGCAAGTAATGAATCCTAATGGGCAAGTAGTGTGATCTATTTCACAAACAGCCACCTTATGGACTTGGTGGCCATCTCTCCACCCGGACATTTGTCAGCTTGCCATAGGCTTCCCTGACTGGGATCTCCCTGACATAGAGGACCCCACACAGATCCAACTCAAACCCTAACCAGGGCAACATAGACCACCTTAACCCATGAATTATGGATGTCATCTCCCCCAGCTCAGGTGTAAACTAGCCAGTCTTGACTATTATGTGTGCCCACCTGATTTCCAAAGTCATAAAACAGGCCCAAACCTGTGGAGGACCCAGTGACTTTTATTGTAGATCTTGGGGTTGTGAACAAACGAAAGCTGCATGGTGGAACACAAACTCCAAACAAAGTATGATTCCGGTAGGATGAAATGACACCTGGATTGATCCCAAGAAATGTGCCACTAGCCCAGTGGTGTCAAAAACTCGCTGTGGAAAGAATACTCTATGTTACCCCCTCAATATAACTTTCACTTCCACAGGAAGGGGCTACCTCAGAAAAACCTGGCCTATGGGAAATACGTGGAGAATGCGATTCTATATTTATGGCCCAGGTGATGACTTTGGTCTCTGGTTCACCATCCGGCTTAAAAAGAAAGAAAATCCCACAGCAATAGGACCCAATCCCCTCAAGCCAGGAATTAAGCCTCCTAAACCTTCCATGCCTAGATCTACCAGAACCCCTCTACCATCTCATACTTCCTGGATTCCGTCTTTGCCTATTTCCCCAGTCCAGAGTACAGCTGACTCCTCCCCCTGGGAACTAATTAAAGGAACCTTTATGGTACTGAACTCCACACAGTCAGAACTCCTTGTATTTCAGCCCAGGTATTTGACAGCCCTGTAAATTATTGTGTAATGGTGCAGATACTCCCCAGGGTACTCTATCATAATGCAGAATCATTTGAAGGTCTACTAGGGGGACAAACAACCCGATATCAAGGGGAGCCATTGTCCCTTACTCTAGCCATTCTATTGGGGATAGGAGCTGCTGCAGGAGTGGGTATGGGAACAGCTGCTATGATCCGTGGGTCACAACAAATGGCCCAATTAGAAACAGCAATAAATCAAGACTTGAAGACGTTAGAGACCTCCATCACAGCTTTGCAGGAATCCTTAACCTCTCTATCTGAAGTTGTTTTACAGAACAGGTGAGGATTAGACCTTCTTTTCATGAGGGAGAGAGCCTCTGTGTTGCACTGAGAGAAGAATGTTGTTTTATGCTGACCATACTGGAGTTGCAAAATAATCCATGAGTAAATTAAGAAAATACCTTGAAGAGAGCCAGAGAGAAAGGGAGATTCAACAAGGGTGCTTTGAGTCATGGTTAACCCAGTACCCCTGGTAACTACAATAATATCAGACTTAGCTGGACCCCTGATCAGCCTTATGGTGTTGCTAACTGTGGGACCTTGTTTGCTTAACCCCATAGTTTCCTTTCTCCAGGCTCAGATTAGGCAGGTGAAACTCATGATAATCAGACAGAAATATGCTGCACTGGCAGAAATAGAATGTGAAACCCCAAAATAATTATGATTCATTACTTTTAAGATTAAAAGTAGTCAGAAAAAGGGGTGGGAAATGAAAGAATAAAAGAAATTGAATTTGAAACGTAAAGAACCAGGTTTTGTACAGTTTCCAAGCTGCACTCAGAACCTGAAATTCCTGTGGCACTTAAGACAATTCCCAGATCTTCCCATTAGATGTGTGTTGAAATCTTCCCTGACCACCTCATTACTTAACAACCAGTTCCCAGAAACCATGCAGATCTGCACGTATACATCTCAGTGCTTCAACCAATCAGTTTAAATGTATACTCCTTCTCACGGCTGATCAATCACCCGCTGCCCAACCTGTCCCGCCAATGAATGTGCTAATCATGTTTTAGAGTTGTTATTTGATTTTCCCGCGGTATATGATGATTTTCTAAAGGTGGCTATGATGTATGTAAAGTCCCTGCCCTCTCTAAAGAATGTATATAAACTCTGCTCAAGTTGTTCTCGGGGCTCTTTGTTCTTTGCTCCTCTGAAGTGAGCTCTGAGCCTCAGGATGCTGGACCCCCAATAAACCCTTTGCTGTGGCATGAGACAGTCTCTTGGTGGTCTTTTCCTCCAAAGTTCGCCCGACCTTTTCAGTTCCTGACTTCCGTCAAGTGAGAATAGGGATCATTTGGGTCAAATGAGTTCTTCAAAGCCCTACAGTGGATAGCCCATAGGTGCTTGGGTTTTCTCATGACTCCAAATCACATAAAAAAATCTACACCTGACAGTCATTAGGCCTCAAATTGGAGAAGCAGAGCAGTATTAAAAGCAGGCTTATTTGATCACTCCTGGTTCAAAGGAAGGGTGTTTAGGCCACCCTTACTCTTGGCAAATGAGGGGCAATGGAGCTTATTTTGGACACTGTCTTGGGCTGCACCCCTCATGGAAACTTCCAGCCAGAGGTTATGATGCGTGTCTATGTAGAAGAAGATGAGGCCCATGTGGGAGTGTTTTGATTTAAATTGTGGTCATTTGTGTGGCGGCTGGAAGAGATTACTGGGTCCTCCTGGGCCTGAACTCTGGTGTGACTCCTTTTAGACACTGTGTCCTGGAACTGAGCTTAGTGAACTATTGCCATGAGTTGTGTTGGGATTTGAGGAAGCCATGCATAAGAGTTGCCCTTGGAACCTGAGTTGTAGGCCCAGGGTAGCTTTCCACAGAGCACTGGGAATCTCAGTCAAGATACCACAAGATTTTATTCTGAAAGACTTGGCAGCCATAGTTGAGATCAAAACACTCATGGATCTCAATTGTTGACCTCAATGATCTTGGCTTCAGGTGACCTTTTGGACACTCTTTGGGAAGCCTTGCCTGTGAGAGTTCTCCAGAGTTTTCATTGAAATGATCATACTCACCATTTAATGGTTCCTGCATGAATTGAAATCCACTGTGCCTCCAACTTCATCCTTGATAAATGGCTAGATAAATAGTTTAAATTTTTGAAATTCCCATGAACAGGTGGCATACAGAACTTTTGGATGTCCTATTTATGATCATGAGTGTACCAGACAGTGCCTTGATTGATTGGGTTTAATGAAAATGGTGTAGAACCGAGATGCCAGTAATTTGGAGCCTGATGAGTAGAGGGCCTAGAGCAGCGGTGGGCAGGTGTGTGATAAAACATCTGTGATGGGGCCATGTGGATCTGCCTTTGGATTCCAAATGTCATGAGACAGATATGGTGCACCCAGGAGACCATTATAAGTAAACACATCTTGTTATATGTAGAGGTTTTAGGGTAATTTACAGAATCAGGTTGCTATGGTCAAGGGAGCAAGCTATGTGGTATAGAGGCCGGTTTCATGAATGCTCATGCATACCCTGACCCACCACACGTGATAGAACTCCCTCCAGCACTGTGTCCCAGTTGAACTTGTATTTCATGAAGCAAATACAAAACTCCCAGTGCAGCAGCAAGAAACACCAGGAAAACTGGAGGATTACTAAATGGCTTCACAGTCCACACGGGCAGACACTTAGACCACTGTGTCCCAGTTGAACTCCATGTATTTCGTGAAGCAAATACCAAAGTCGCAGTGCAGCAGCAAGAAACACAATGAAGAGTGGAAGAGGAACAAATGAATATACAGTCCACGCAGGGACACACTTAACCCCAAGAGGCCATAGTATACCTACAAAGAGAGAATTCAGCACGGCTCCCTCATGTTCATTGCAATATTACAATTTATGTCCTCCAGGTCACATAGATGCTGACCCAGCTTTGATCGTCTCACTAGAAGGAAGCAAAAACTCCTGAAAACAACATATATTTCAAGTGCCCAAACTCAGAGGCAGTTTCTCAAGAAGTCTTTAGGCCAGCAGAGCTCCGTGATTGTGGAGTGCTTACCCTGTCCCTTACTTTTGAAAACTCCTCTACCACCTCCATGGTTGTGAACTCCTGATCAAATTCCATTTCAGATATGTATTCACATATTTTCTCTTTTCCTCTAATTGTGTCTTACTTGGGGCGAAGGTAATGTCAAGGGATTGTTCTGGATGAGAGTGGGAAGATTTTTCTGAAGCACATATTTGCATACACATTGGATTCATTTTCCTATTTTCAATTAAAAATACTGAATCCCTGACATTAACACATACCCTACTAGACTCTGACTACTAATCCTAATATGTTGGAGAAAAATACCTCCAAAAGAATAGAACTACAAGCAGTTCAGAGGAGGCATGGTGTATAGTTGGGCTTGTCTTTTGAATTATGTAGGGTAGGAGTTTTAAATCTTGTAAATTTTTTTTGAAATAGTTCTCCATGTATTTTAAAAGTTAAGAAATATGTGAATTCCTGTCTCCCTTACTCTGAAGCCTATTCAGCACCTGTATTTTTATATGCACATTTAGAATCCTACCTGTTACCACACGTACATTCTTGTGTGGTGGCTGAATTGGCAGATACAAATTGTGACAAGGGATCACTCCTCCTAAACGCTGTTGGAACTGAAAATTCAACCTGTGGGTGAGCTTCCTAGTTGAACAACATTATACATAAATCGATGTTCAGCAAAATGAATTTATTTGGATCTGTGGATGATATATATTTCATGGTGATTTTAAATTGGCATATAGTGCTACTTTTTAATGTCTGTGAATGTTTGTGTGTGTGTATATATATATATACACTCTCCAGATTTTTCAAAATATGAAATATATGTGTATTATTTTACACTTCCTAAATTTTTCATATTCATGAATGTGGATTTATAATCATCTTTTCACAAGATTATTCTCAGAAATATTCACATACCCTACTAGACTCTGACTACTAATCCTAATATGATGGAGAAAAGTAACGCAAACAGAATAGAAATACAAGCAGTTCAGAGGAGGCATGTTGTATAGTTGGACTTGCCTTTTGCATGATAAATGGTAGGTGTTATAAATATAGTCAATTTTCAATTGAAATAGTTCTCAATGTGTTTTTAAAATTAACAAATATATGAATTCCTGTCTCCCTTTCTCTGTAGCCTATTCATCACATGTATTTTTATATGCACTTATAGAATCCTACCTGGTATCACATGTACATTTGTGTGAGTTGGCTGACTTGGAAGATACAAATTGTGAGAAGAGATCACTCTTCCAAATCGTTGTTGGAACTGAAAATTCCACCTATAGGGGAGCTTCCTAGTAAAACAACATTATAAATAAACTCATGTTCAGAAAAATAAATATTTTTGCATGTTTGGATGATATATATTTATAGATGAATTTTGATTGGCATTAATATTGCTAATTTTTAATGTCTGTGTGTGTTTTGTGTAAATATATATATATATATATATATATATATATATATATACACTCTCGAGATTTTTGAAAATATGAAATATATGTGTCTTATTTACACTCGCTAAATTCATTCATGTTCATGGACTTGGATTTATAATCAACTTTTCACAAGATTATTCTCAGAAATATTCATCCACCTTAAAAACAGATTTAACTAATATTTCTACAGTAACTAACCATGTTTAACATCAATGCACCTCGATTCCGATAGGACAAGCTGTGCATTTTGACATTCATTTTTATTAAACCCTGGTACATTAATATTGATTCGTATTATGGACATCATAGGATATATATTTCATCCACAAATTCACAAATTTATGGGCATTTGTTTCACTTTCAATCAATTCCTGCTTCAGAACACATGTATTCCTCCAGGTGTCTTGACTGCTCTTTTCATGTGACTTCTATCCAAACACATTGTTTTCGATTTCCATAATCAATTTTGAAGCAAAACTCACACCCTTTATGATAAACCATAACCCTAATATTACAAATAGATGTATAATTGGTTTGAATGAATGTATGTATATCAATATAAAATTTTCTTTATATTTTCAGATATCACTTCAATCCATTTTTTAAAGTTGAAACCAATTATATTCTTTATTCACACTATTGTCTATTCATGAATTTACTCTATATTCAGAGACACAGGGTGCACCTATTTGTACCCCCAATACTAATTTATATGTCTTCAACATATTGCTGCCAGAAATGGTGGAAGAAATACTCATGTCACCTGATCTACATATACATTTTTTCAGTGTAATATTCTGGACACAAAACGCAAATGTCACACTTATGATTGTACCAAATCCTAAATAGGAAGTGAGCATGGATTACTAAAAACATCCATGTCCAGGTTGCCTAATGCTCTCAAATGTCTATCCTGTCGGTGACTACATATTTGTTTCTTCCTAAGATTATATATTAAATCTCAAGCCTGTTGAAAATGTCTAATCCTATCACTCACTTTATACTTTGCCTGATTTCCTAATGTTTCTATTGATAAATGCTTTCCTACATATTTTTTTCCAGTTCATCACTGTGATCAACTCTTCACATGTGCTGACATTTACATTCACTCTCTAACCAAAACTCTATTGCTAAAGTACTTTTGGTCCAAATACTATTCTCACTCTTCTATCCAAACCTACACTATCTTCCTAATCCTACCGACTATCCCTTTTTGACTGGATGTTTTCTTAGACATTCAATCAACCAAGGTACATGGTCCTTTGCCATTGTATATCGATTTATCTGAGATATCTGTGCAGAACATTGTTCAAAGCTAAGTTTCCCACTCCAGTGCCCAGTGCACTTCTGGGCTTCAAATCTTATCTAGAATTCCGTTGGCATACTTATATTTCACCTCTATATTCTTATAAATACCACAGGATCCCAATATTCTTATTCATCCAGCAGAATGATTCCTAACACAAATCGAACCAGTTATTAACCCTAACCATATACTGTTCCATCAATCTAACTTTACTAAAGAGCAGGACTGAGTTGGTCTTACAATACAAAAATGTAGGGAGACTTTCACCTGCTGAGAAGCTCAAAGGTCCATGCAGATATGATCCCTGGAGAAGATATAGGGAACTATGAAGTACCTGAGAGAGAAAAAGTCATCTTCAATTGCAAACAACCTGGTCATGACGAAGGGATGTGTCTGAATCAGCCTCTATCTTCTTAATGTAGAGAAGATGGACCAAACCAGGCCTGTGTAGAGAGCTGTTCCCAGGTGCCTATGGTTGATATAACTTTCAATCTTGTGAAATTGTAACAGGAAATAGGGGCATCCTCCATCTCATGAGACCCTTGGAAGCAACTGTTAGGACAAAGTGGTAGCAAAGGCAGCAAACTCAATCAGTTCCAGAAAGAAGTGACCTCACCTAATTTCCTTGGTGAAGGAACACTCTAAACTTGGAATCCAGGAAGCCAGGCACCCAGAGGCAGTCCCAGTTCCAGTCCCAGTGGGCTCACTTGTTTAGATTTACCGAGGACAGAGTCCGTCTTTCTTGGTAAATACTGATCTGAGTATGGCCAAATGCCAGGTGAGCTCTGAAGAGGGGCCTTTCCTGAGAAAGCAGGTAGTGTCTCACTGCTGTTCCCGGACAATTTCACAGAGTTAGCAAAAGAGTCCAGATCTGAGACAGGACAGGCCATTTTGGGGGAACATAAAATGGTCCACCAGTCAGAGGACTCTCCGGATAGTCACATACCTACTTGGAGGAAGGAGGTGCCTTTGTGATTGTGGGTGTGAGTTTGTGGTTTTGTCTCATGTTCTGAGAATAGGTAGGAAAGGCAGTTTCTTTGGTTTGGAATGGACTGTGTCTACTGAGTCCTTTGACAAGGCAAGTGTTTCTATGTCTGTGTATCCGACTGTGTCTGTGGTTGTAGACATTAGAAAAGAGAATGCATCAATGGATGTGTCATGTCTAGTAGAAAGCTTCTCAGCATTCATCCTTCCTAATTTATGAATGGACTGTGGCTTGCCTTATGGATGTGCAACACCTACTATTTTCCTAAGTTCCTTTTTTCTTCAGAGAATTATGGCCACTCTTCAGAATAGGCTTATAATTTTATGTCCACCAAATGAACCACCTCCAAGCTCTGTGACATGGCTATGTACTGGATAGCTGAAGGGAATGAGAGCATGTCAGAAAACTCAGATATCATTGGGACCAGGAGAGTCTCAGTGGAGAAACGCTGCTTTGGGTCTTTTGCTTACCTATTTGTCTGTTGCCCTGAATGTCAGGAAGTTCTTTGACTCAGGACACCCCTTTTTGAAGCCTGAAGAAAACAGTTTTCAAATGAAAATGAATGGGCATCACCTTGGGCTCTTTGCTTAATTGCTTTGGAATGGGATGTGTCTGAATCAGCCTCTTGGCCCTGTGTGAGGCTGTGGCTTTGATTCTCAGCACCTGATGGGTCTAAAGAAAGATCCCATGTGTGCACCCAAACAAAAATGGCCAAATGAGCTGTCATTGTGGAAGGAGTCTCTCGTCTTCCTCTGTTATGTTCCTGCCTCCATCAAGTGAGAATAGGGATCCTTTGGGTCGAATGAGTTCTTCAAAGCCCTGCAGAGTCTAGCCCATAGGTGCTTGGGTTTTCTCATGACTCCCATTCACATAAAGAATCTAAACCCCACAGTCACTAGGCCACAAATTGGAGAAGTGGAACAGTATTAACGGCAGGCCTATTTGATCACTCCTGGTTCACAGGAAGGGAGTCCGGGCCTTTAGGCATATGAGGGGTAAGGAAGCTTCTTTTGCACATTGTCTTGCGCTGTGCCCCTCATTGAAACCTCCAGCCAGAGGTAATGATGAGTGTCTATATGGAAGAAGATGAGGTCCATGTGGGAGTGTTTTGGTTTTAATTGTGGTCACTTGTGTGGCGGTTGGAAGAGATGAATAGGTCCACGTGGACTGGAACTCTGGCATAATTACCCTTAGAGACTGCTTTCTGGAACTGATCTTAGAGAAGTATTGCATGAATTGTGTTGGGATTTTAGGAGGCCACGCATGAGGGTAGTCCTTGGAAAATAGTCTTGACCCAGGGTTGCTTTCCACAGAGCACTGGGAATATCAGCCAGGATATCACATGATTTTATTCTGAAAGACTTGGCAGCAGTAGTTGAGAGTCAAAACGAACATGGACCTCATATTGTAGACCTCAATGGGACTGGTTTCATGTGAACTTTTGTCCACTTTTTTGGAAGCCTTGCTGTGAGAGTTCTCGAGAGCTTTCATTAAAATGAGTTTCCTCAACATTTAATGGTTCCTGAATGAATTGAAACCCACAGTGCCTCCAACTTCATCCTTTAAAAATGGTTAGATTAATACCATAAAATGTTTAAAATTCCCATGAGCAGGTGGCACTGGAGAACCTTTGGATGTCCTGTTTCTGATCATGAGTATACCAGAAGGTGCCTTGATTGACTGGTTTTCATGAAAATGGTATAGAAAAGAGATGCCAGTAAGTTGGAGCTTGCTGAGTAGTGGACCTAGAGAAGTTGTGGGCAGGTGTGTGATAAAAAATCTGTGGTATGGCCATGTGGATCTGCCTTTGGCTTCCAAATGGATTATGACTGATATGGTGCAGCCAGCAGACCCTTCTGAGAAAAGGCATCTTGTTATATGTAGGAGTTTCAGAGCAATGTTCAGAATCAGGTTGCTATGCTCAAGGAGGCAAGCTGGTGGGATAGAAGCATGGTTGGTGCATTTTCCTGCAGACCCTGACCCACCACATGTGACAGAACTCGCTCCAGCACTGTGTCCCAGTTGAACTCCTTGTTTCATGAAGCAAATGCCAAACTCCTAGTGCAGCAGCAAGAAACAGCACGAAAAGTGGAGGATGACTAAATGGGTTCACAGTGCACACGGGGAGACACTTAGCCCCCAGTGGCCACAGTTTACCTACAAAGAGAGAATTTAGCAATGCTGCCTCATGTTCATTGGAAAACAAGAAACCATGTGCTCACAAAGATCACAGAGATGCAGACCCAGCTTTGATGGTCTCACTACAATGGAAGCTAAAGCTCCTGACAACAACATATATTTCATGTGCCCAACCTCAGAGGCAGTTTCTTAAGAACTCTTTAGGCCAGCAGAGCTCCATGTTTGTGGAGGGTTTACATTGTCCCTTAATTTTGGAAACTCCTCTACCTTCTCCAAATTTGTGAAAATTGAGCAGTTTCCATTGCAGATATGTATTCACAGATTTTTCTAACTCTTCTCCTCTAATTGTGTCATACTTGGGGCGAAGGTAATGTCAAGGCATTGCTCTGGATGAGAGTAAGAAGATATTTGTGTAGCACATATTTGCATACACATTGAATTCATTTTCAATTTTCTATTCGAAATACTGAATCCCTGACACTATCCCATACCCTACTATCCTCTGACTACTAATCCTAATATGATGGAGAAAAATACCCAAACAGAATAGAAATACAAGCAGTTCAGAGGAGGCATGCTGCATACTTGGACTTACCTTTTGCATGATAAATGGTAGGTGTTATAAATCTAGTCAATTTTTAATTGAAATAGTTCACCATGTGTTTTTAAATTAAGCAAATATGTGAATTCCTGCCTCCCTTTCTCTGTAGCCTATTCATCACATGTATTTTTATATGCACTTATAGAATCCTACCTGGTATCACATGTACATTTGTGTGAGGTGGCTGACTTGGTAGATACAAATTGTGAGAAGAGATCACTCCTCCAAATTGCTGTTGGAACTGAAAATTCCACATATAGGGGAACTTCCTAGTAGAACAACATTATACATAAACTCATGTTCAGTAAAATAAATATTTTTGCATCTGTGGATGATATATATTTAAAGATGAATTTCGATTGGCATATATATTGCTACTTTTTAATGTCTGTGTGTGTTTATATATACTCTCCAGATTTTTCAAAATATGAAATATATGTGTCTTATATACACTCTCTAAATTCATTCATGTTCATGCATGTGGATTTATAGTAAACTTTCCACAAGATTATTCTCAGAAATATTCACCCACCTTAAATACATATTTGTTTACTAGTACTGAAAACTAACTTCAGTGAATGGTGCATACAAATGTTAATAATTTTACAGGAACTGATCCAGTCTATCACCAATGCAAGTACATTCAAATGGGACATGATATATAATATGACGTTCATTTATATTCAACACTGATACATTATTATTTCTTCAGTTTTTGCTCATCATAAGATATATATTTCATCCACAAGTTCACAAATTTGTAGGCATTTGTTTAAACTTTAATCACTTCCTGCTTCACAACACATGTATTGTCAGGGTTTCTTGACTGGTCTTTTCATGAGACTTCTTTCCAAACACATTTTTTTCAATATCCATAATCACTTTTGAAGTAAAACACACACACTCTTCATGATAAACCAAAACACTAATATTGACATTAGATGAATCACTGGTTGGAATGAGTGATTGTATATCCGTATAAGATTTCCAGTAATTTTTCAGATATCAGTTCATCCCATTATATTAAGTTGGAACAAGTTATATTACTTATTCACAGTATGGTCTATTCATGCTTTATCTCTATATTCATAGACATAGGGTACACCTCTTTGTACGCCCAATACTAATTTTATATCTTCAGTATATTGCTACCAAAAATGGTGGAAGAAATATTTATGTCACCTGATACACATATACATATTATCACAGTAATATTCTGGACAAAAAATGTAAATGTCACTCTTATGATTGAACCAAACAAAGCCTAAATGAAAAGTGAACATAGATTACTAAAAACATCCATGTCCAGGGTGCCTAATGCTCTCAAATGTCAATATTATTCGTGACTTCATATTTGTTTCATTCTAAGATTCAACCTCAAGCCTGTTGAAAATGTCTAATCCTCTCACTCACTTTATACTTTCCCTGATTTCGTAATGTGTTTATTGATATCTTCTTTTCTACATATTTTCCCCACTTCATCATCGTGACTGGCTCTTCATATGTGCTGACATATACATTCACAATCTAACTGAAATCCTATTGCTAAAGAACTTTTGTTCCAAAACATATACTCACTCTTCTTCCTAAAACGACTGACTATCTTCCTAATCCTACCGACTATCCCTTTTTGACGGGATGTTCTCTTCTACATTCAATCTTCTAAGGTACAAGGTCCTATGCCATTGTATTTCAAATTATCTGAGACATCTGTGCAGAACATAATTCAAAGCTAAGTATACCAATCAAGGGCCCAATGCCCTTATGGGTTTAAAATCCTACATGGATTTCTGTTTTCATACTTATGTTTCACCTCTATATTCCTGTAAATATCCCAGGTTCCCAATACCATTATTCATCAAGAAGAATGATTCCTAACACAAATCGAAATCAAACCTGTTATTAACCCTAAACATACACTGTTCCCTCAATCTCATTTTACAGAAGAGCAGGGACAAAGTTGTTCTTACAATACAGAAAAGTAGGGGACCTTCCACCTGCTGAGATCCTCAAAGGTCCATGCAGAAATGATACCTGGAGAAGTTGTAGACAGGTATGAAGTACCTGAAAGAGCAAAAGTCATCTTCGATGACTAACCACCTGGTCAGGATGAAGGGATGTGTCTAAATCAGCCTCTCTCTTCCTATTGTGGAAAAGATGGACCAAACCAGCCCTGTGTGTGTGCCTATGGTTGATATACCATTCTAACTTGTGAAAGTGTCAGAGGAAGTAGGGGCAGCCTCCATCTCATGGGGCAATTGGAAGCACCATTAGGACCAAGTGGTTGCCAAGGCAGTGACCTCATTCAGTTCCAAAGAAAGTTTCATATCTCATTTCCTTGGTGATGGAACTCTCTGATCTTGGTATCCAAGAAGCCAGGCACCCAGATTCAGTTCCAGTCCCAGTCCCAGTGGGCTCACTTGTTTGGATTTACCAAGGACAGAGTCAGTCTTTCTTGGTACCTACTGATGTGAGGATGGCCAAATGCCAGGAGAGCTCTGAAGAGGGACCTTTCCTGAGAAAGCAGGTAGTGGCTCACCACTTTTTGCTGACAACTTCACATTGTTGGCCAAGGAAACCAGATCTGAGAGAGTACAGGCCATTTCGGGGGAACATAGTATGGCCCACCAGTAAGAGGACACTCTTACTAGTGTGTCACAGACCTACTTAGGGGAAGGAGGTTCCTTTGTGATTGTGGGTGTGTGGTTTTGTCTCATGTTCTGAGAATAGGTAGGAAAGGCGGTTTGTTTTGTTTTCAGTGAACTGTTTCTAGTAAGTCGTTTGACAAGGTGAGTGTTTCTATGTCTGTGTTTCCCACTGTGTCCGTGGTTGTAGACATGAGAAAAGACAATGCAACAATGGATGTGTCCTGTGTAGTAGAAAGATTCCCAGCATTTATCCTGCCCAATTTATGAATGGACTGCAGCTTGCCTTATGGATGGGCAAAACCTACTACCTTCCTAAGTCCCTGTTTTCTTCCTGAATTCTGGCAACTCTCCAGAATAGTCTCATTGTTTTGTGTCCAAGATATGTGCCAACTCCAAGGTCTGGGACATGTCCATGTACTGGATAGCTGAAGAGAATGGCCAGTATCTCAGAAAACTCAGATATGAGTGTGACCAGAAAAGTCTCAGTGGAGATACCATGCTTTGGGCCTTTTGCTTACCTATTGTTCTCTTGCCCTGAATGTCAGGAAGATCTTGGGCTCAGGCTACCCCTTTGTGAAGCCTGAAGAAAACAGTTTTCAAATGGAAATGAATGGGCATCACCTGTGGCTCTTGCTAAATTGCTTAGGAAAGGGATGAGTCTGAATCAGGCTCTTGGCCTTGTGTGAGGCTGTGGCTTAGATTCTCAGCACCTGATGGATCTAAAGAAAGATCCCATGTGTGAAACCAAAACCAAATTCGCAAAAAGTTCAGTCATTGTGAATGAATTCTATTGCCTTTCTCTGTTAGGTTTCTGAAATCCATCAAGTGAGAATAGCGATCCTTTCGGTCAAATGAGTTCTTCAAATCTCTGCAGAGGTGCTTGTCTTTTCTCATGACTCCAGTTCACATAAAGAATCTAAACCCCACAGTCAGAAGGCCTCAAATTGGAGAAGCGGAGCAGTGTTAATGGCAGGCCTATTTGATCAATCCTGGTTCACAGGAAGGGTGTCCTGCCCAGCCTGACTTGAGCCAAATGAGGGGCAAGGGAGCTTATTTTGGACACTCTTTTGGAATGTGCCCCTCATGGAAAGCTCCAACCAGAGGTTATGATGAGTGTCTATAAGGAAGAAGATGGGGTCCATGTGGTAGTGTTTTGTTTTTAATTGTGGTCATTTGATTGGCGGTGTGAAGAGATGACTGGTTCAACCTGGGCTTGAACTCTGGTTTGATTCCCCTTAGAGACTGCGTTCTGGAACTGACTTCAGAGAAGTATTGCCATGAAAAGTGTTGGGATTTTAGGAGGCCACGCATGAGAGTCATGCTTGGAAACTGAGATCTAGGCCCAGGGTGGCTTTCCAAAGAGTACTGGGAATCTCAGCCAGTATATCACATGATTTTATACTGAAAGACTTGGCAGGGATAGTTGAGAGTCAAAACACACATGGACCTCACATTGGAGACCTCAATGCGCCTGGCTTCATGTGACCTTTTGGCCACTCTTTTGGAAGCCTTGCCTGTGAGAGTTCTCCAGAGCTTTCTTCGAAATAAACTTCCTCAACATTTAATGGTTCCTGAATGAATTGAAACCCACAGTGCCTCCAAATTCATCCTTGAAAAATGGCTAGATAAATACCATGAAATTTCTAAAATTCCCATGACCAGGTGGCAATGGAGAACCTTTGGATGTCCTGTTGCTGATCTTGAGTGTACCAGACCCTGCCTTAATTCACTGGGTTTCATGAAAATGGTGTAGAACAGAGATGCCATTGAGTTATAGCCTGCAGAGTTGTGGGCCTAGAGAAGTGGTGTGCGGTTTTGTGATAATACATCTGTGTTGTGGCGATGTGGTTCTGCCATTGGCTTCCAAATTCCTTGTGACTGCCATGGTGCAGCCAGGAGACCCGTATATGTAAAAGCATGTTTTTATATTGAGAGATTTCAGGGCCATGTTCAGAATCAAGTTGCTATGGACAAGGTGGCAAGCAAGTTAGAGCCTGCAGAGTATTGGGCCTAAAGAAGTGGTGTGCAATTGTGTGATAATAAATCTGTGTTATGGCCATGTGGATTTCTCATTGGCTTCCAAATTTTTTGTGACTTACATGGTGCAGCCAGGAGACCCGATATGTAAAAGCATGTTTTTATATGGAGAGGATTCAGGGCCATGTTCAGAATCAAGTTGCTATGGACAAGGGGGCAAGCTATGTGGGAAAGAAGCCTGGTTGTTGCATTCTCCTGCAGACCCTGACCCACAACACGTGACAGAACTCCCTCCAGCACTGTCTCCCTGTTGAACTTCTTGTATTTTGTGAAGTAAATACCAAACTCCCAGTGCAACAGCAGGAAACACCACGAAAAGTGGAGGATGACCAAATGGCTCCACAGTCCACATGGGGAGACAATTAGACCCCAGTGGCCACTGTTTACCTACAAAGAGTGAATTCAGCACTGCTGCCTCATCTTCACTGGAAAAAAAGAAACCATATCCTCCAGGACACATAGATGCAGACCCAGATTTTATTGTCTCACTACAAAGGAAGCTAAAGCTCCTGAAAATAACGTATATTTCAAGTGCCCAACCTCAGAGGCAGTTTCTCAAGATGTCTTTACACCAGCAGACCTCCATGTTAGAGGAGTGTTTACCATGTCCCTTACTTTTGGAAACTCCTCTACCACCTCCAAGGTTGTGAACTCTGAGCATTTTCCACTCAAGATATGTATTCACAGATTTTCAAACTCTTCTATTCTAATTGTGACTTACTTCAGGCGAAGGTAATGTCAAGGATTTGTTCTGGATGAGAGTGGGAAGATTTTTGTGTAGCACATATTTGCATACACATTTGATTCATTATTCTATTTTCCATTTGAAATACTGATCCCTGACACTAATCCATAACCTACTAGACTCTGACTACTAATCCTAATATGATGGAGAAAAATAATTCAAACAGAATAGAAATACAAGCAGTTCAGAGGAGGCATGGTGTATATTTGGACTTGCCTTTTGCATAAAAAAGAGTAGGTGTTATAAATCTAGTCAATTTTCTGTTGAAATAGTTCTCCATGTGTTTTTAAAGTTAACAAATATGTGAATTCCTGTCTCCCTCTCTCTGTAGCCTATTCAGCACATGTATTTTCATATGCACATATAGAATCCTACCTGGTATCACACGTATATTCTTGTGAGGTGGCTGACTTGGCAGATACAAAATGTGAGAAGAGATTACTCCTCCTAAATGCTGTTGGAACTGAAAATTCAATGTATGGGTAAACTTCCTAGTTAAACAACATTATACATAAATCTATCTTCAGTAACATGAATATTTTTGAATCTGTGGATGATGTATATTTCATGGTGAATTTCAATTAGCATATATATTGCTATTTTTATAGTCTCAGTTTGTTTGTGTGTGTGTGTGTGTGTGTATATATATATATATATATATATATATATATATATATACTCTCCAGATTTTTCAAAATATGAAATGTATGAATCTTACTATACACTCCCTAAATTCATTCATGTTCATGTATGTGGATTTATGATCAACTTTTCACAAGATTATTCTCAGAAATATTCATCCACCTGAAATACATATTTGTTTCCTAGTACTGAAAACTAACTTCAGTGAATGCTGCATACAAATCCTAATATTTCTACATTAACGGAAGCAGTTTAACATCAATTCAAGTAGATTCCTATGGGACATGATGTGTATTTTAACGTTCATTTTTATTCAACACTGGTACATTACTATTTCTTCAATTTCTGCACATTATCGTATATATTTATCATCCACAAGTTAGCAAATATATAGGCGTTTGTTTCACTTTAAATCACTTCCTGCTTCAGAACACATGTATACCTCCAGTTTTCTGGACTGGTCTTTTCATGAGACTTCTTTCCAAACACATTATTTTCAATTTCCATAATCACTTTTGAAGCAAAACTCAAACACTCTTCATGAAAATCCATAACCCTAATATTTCATTCAGATGTAGGATTAAATGTATTATATCAATATAAGGTTTCCTGTATATTTTCAGATATCAATTCAATCCATTATTTAAAGTTAGAACAAGTAATATTATTTATTCACAGTATTGTCTATTCATGCATTATCTCTATATTCATATACAAATGGTACACCTTTTTCTACCCAAAATACTAATTCATATATCTTCAAAATATTGCTCCCAGAAATGGTGGAAGAAAAACTCCTATTACCTGATCTACATCTACTTTTTATTATAGTAATATTCTAAACACACATAAGAAAGTTCACACTTATGATTGTACCAATGTAAAGGTCGGGTGAGCATTGGAAGAAGAGGCCACGAAGAGACTGTCTCATGCAACAGCAAAGGGTTTATTGGGGGTCTAGCATGCTGGGGCTCAGAGCTCACTTGAATAGAGAAGAGAGCCCTAAGAACAGCTTAAGCAGAGCTTATGCAATTTACGTGGTGAGAGCAGAGAGGGAAATTTATTGAAGGGTCAGGTCGAGTGAGTGGTTTGCATGCCAGTGGGAGAGGGAGTACATACAACAGTTTGGCAATTGGGGACAGCACATTCTGGGAACAAGATTAGCAAACAGTTTTCGAGATTTCATCAGTATTTTGTTAAGCATACAGAAAAACAGGAAGTTAAAAGTACATATTTTATTAACCTTTCATTCCCCACTTCTTATTCTGGTTAATTTTAATCATAAAAATGAGCATTGGGGGGTCTCACATTTTATGTCTTCTAGTGAGATATATTGTTGTCTGATTACCATAAGTTTAACATATCCAATTTAAGCTTGTAGAAAGGAAACTAGATGGTTGAGCAAACAGGGTCCTACAATTAGCAATGAAATGAGGATTATTAATGGACTGGCCAGGGGTGATAAAAGCGTAGTTAACCAGGGGGGCTGTGTGAACAAAGACTCAAACCACCCTTTTTGTGCCTCTCTCTCTTGTTGATGCTCTTCTAGGCGTCTTCTTAATTTACTCATAGATTTTTTTACAACTCCAGTATGGTCGGCATAAAAACAACTTTCTTCCCTCAATGCAGCACGAAAGCCCCCTTCTCTCATGAAGAGGAGGTCCAACCCTCGCATGTTCTGTAAAACAATTTCAGAGAGAGAGGTTAAAGATTCCTATAAAACTGTGATGGAGGTTTTTAATATTTTTAAGTTTGGTCTATTGCTGCTTCTCATCGGGTCATTTGTTGTGTCACATGGACTAGGGCAGTCATTCCTGTGCCCACCCCTGCAGCAGCTCCTTTTCCTAATAGTATGGCTAAAGTGAGGGATACAGGTTCCCAGAGGCACCGGGTTGTATGCCTCCCCATTTGATATTTAAATTAACCTGCCTCATGATAGAGCACTCTGGGAAACATCTGAACATTACATAATTAACCACATCTGTTGACCATTTTATGAAAACATAAACAATGTTTAAGTATATAGAATTATACTGTTGTAAGGACGGACAAGTCAAGGCACCTAAGATAGCACCGAAGAAAGCAAAACAGACCTATTTGGTTGCAACGGATTTAGAGGGCATTGCTTCTGTTGTAATCAATTAGTCACCTGATCTCCAAGTTTATGTAGTTTCAGAATTTTGTACCCAACATGTAAGGGAAGGGTCTCAGAAGTTCACAGTCTGCAGAAGTTCTCAAAAAGAAGTTTTTGTTTCTATTTTTTTTCCCTCTGTTCTGGGCAATTTAACATTTGAAGGACACCTGGAGGGGGAGAGCTTTTTTCTTCTCTTTTTTTTTTTCTCACTGCCAGCTGTAACAATGGAGCTCATTTGGTAACTTATGTATCTTAGAAATGTAACCATCTCTGTGAAGCCCCAGCTCAAGGCCAGAGGCCTTGTTCACATGTTTTGTGAAAAACTAGTAAGGGGGAGTCTAGCTTAGGAGTGCTGATTTTTCCAGCCAGTGGCCAAATAGAACAGGGCAACACGAAAAGGGGAAGTTTATCTACATTGAACTCTTTTATAGGGACTCTTTGGCTGAAAGTCCTAAAGTCAGCCATGGTGAAGACTGCTGGAGAAGGTCAGTTAAGACTTTTCTGTTGGCCTGGTATAGACGGGGAAGACGGGGAAGGCGGGTCTGAGAGCAGCACCTTGGGTCTGAGCATGAGGAAGGAGAGATGTAAAAGAATAATGGGAAAGGGGTTTGGAATTTTCCAGGCAACAAAACTTGAGCAGTAGAACAGATAGAGCAGAGGGGAAGATGGGAGTGAGTATCCCAAAAAGCCTGTGAGGGACTTTAAATTCTTAGTAACCTGTTTTCAGTGATGACAGAGCAACTTTAAAGGCCATTTTCATTACATTTTGGATAGGGGTCTGAGGGCTCTCCTTAGCTGGTTTGAGGTTTGGGTTAGCTGGTAAGAGGACCTGGTGGGACCTGGTGAGGGCACTGACAGGAGAAGAGAGTAGTGAGTGGCTGGATGGGTACCTCAGTACTTGCTACCTCAGCAAGGGGGCAATAGTCTGAGAACCAGCGGTTTTGGTTTTTGATCTAGTAATTGTAGGGAAGAAATCAGGTTGCTGAGGTGGGAGTGACAGCAGAGAGTCTGGAGCAGAAAGTTGAGGGTGAGGATCTAATGGATAAGCATAGTTCAGGATGTGAGCGAAGGAGGGAAAATGCCTCCACTTAGGGGAATTTCCTTCCACCCTTTTGAGCACTTGCCGAAGTTAAAAAGGTCACACAGAATTTGAGGATCTAGAGACCCCTCTGGGGGCCATCGGTATTGGTTGTGTAATTGGTAATATGGCCAATGCTGTGTACTGAATTTGATGAGGAGTTTGGGTTCCACCAGGCACGTCTGTATGCTCACATTCCCATGAATTACAGAAGAAGTTGGCATTTCCCCCACACAGCCATGTCTGTTTGTGGCTTTGATAGTCCGCTGAGCAAATATAGTAATCTAGGCTAGCCAACCTGCATCTGACTCACGTGTCCCTACATCCATAATGTTTGTTTCTATTACCTATGGTACGGAAAGGATTTATTGGAATTTTAGTGGGATCCCCTTCATCAGGGATATCCCAATAGGAAAGACCTATAGTCAGCTGACAAATGTCTGGGTGGAGAGATGGCCACCATGTCCCTAAGGGGGCTGTATGCAAGATAGACCATACTTCTTGTACAGTAGGAATTCTGATCAGCCATTACTGCTGAACAGGCTGATGAGGGTTAGGACTACTCTTGGCCAAGGGGAGAGTCTGTAGCCTTATCCACATGGCGTATACACAATTTGAAAATGTTACCAGTCTTTTCGAGTATCCAGCCAGATTTTGGACAGGGCGCAGGCTTGAGATGAGAGGCATGGATCCATGAAGTGATTCCGTCTACATTTACCACTGTAGGTGTTATATGTAGCACCTTATATGGTCCTTTCCAGTGGGTTTCCACGGATGACACCTGATGTCGTCTAATGTAGATGAAGTCTCCTACTTGGTATCGATATGGAGTCCCCTTGTCCCCAGGTTTGTAGGCAGTGGCCAGATGTTTCCACAAATATTGCTGATTTCTTTCAAGAGCTTTAAGTCTGTCAAGCAAGGGGGTGTGGAAGGGATCGTTAGGTCTTAGAGTTTGGGTTAGGTCCCTTACTGGAGGAGGGACCATAGAGAATTTCATAGGCGGTGAGGTTACACAAAGAAACAGAGGAATATGAGTATTTCTTGCATGAAACAGTGCATAAAGCAGGAGCATAGACCGATCTTTCATGCCGATCTCTAAGCTTAATTTTGTTAAGTCTCTTTAATGGTTCTTTTTATTTTTTTTTAACCTGTCCTGAGCTCTGGGGTCTATAAGCACAATGTAATTTCCAATTAATCCCCAGGGTCCTGGCTAATCCCTGACTTACCAGGGCAATGAACGCCAGTCCATTATCAGACACTATTACCTTAGCCAGTCCGTATCTTAGAAAAATATCTTTCAGGATCTTCTTGACCACCATTTGTGCCATTTATTTTGTTGTTGTTGTTTTTTGTTGTTGTTGTTGTTGTTGTTGTTTTTTTGTGGGGAAGGCTTCAATTCATCCTGAAAATGTATCTACAAAGACTAGGAGATATTTAAGTCTATAACTTCCTGGCTTATTTTCAGTAATGTCCACTTCCAAGAATTGTCCTGGTCTGGATTCTTGTAGGTGCTTTTCTGCAGGAAAGTTGGAAGGGTAAGCATTAACCAATTGACAGACCCGGCAGGCTTTTGTTACCCGTTCAGTTTTTTTTTTCGCTCTGAGTCGGTTAGTGGAAAACTCTGTTCTTGATCCTTCAGGAATGCCTGCAGTTTCTTTGAACCAAGGTGAGTGAGTTGATGTACATTTTTAACTTAGTTTAGGGCTTTCTGAAAGTGCAAGCTGGTCTCAGTGAAGTTGAGGGTTTCAGTGTCAGTGTCCTTAGATGTTATCAAAAGCTTGCTGGTGCTCAGGGGTACATTAGAATTGGGCATCTCTCTTTAACAGCGGGTATAAAGGAGCAGCTAAGGATGCAAACCCAGGTATCCATAACCTGCATAAGCCAGCAGTCCCAAGAAACTCTCTGAGTTGTCTGCTGTTAGATGGGGATGGTATCTGCTCAATGGATTGTTTTCTGGTCTCAGTGAGCCATCGTTTATTGCCCATTAGGGAATAGTCCAGGAAGATTACTTCTTGCTGGCAAATTTGGCCTTTTTTGCCAGAAGCACTACACCAGAGTTGAGCAAGCTCATATAATAGTAATTGGGTTCCAGACTCACAGTTTTCCTTGGTGTTGGCTGCCAGTTGCAGGTCATCGACATATTGAAGCAGGGGGACTTCAGGGTGCATAGTTCTAAAGTTGTTGAGGTCTCTGTGGAGGGCTTCATCAAAGAGAGTGGGGGAGTTTTTGAACCCCTGTGGGAGTCTAGTCCATGTTAGTTGACCAGACGTCCCGGTTTCTGGGTCTACCCACTCGAAAGCAAATAGCAACTGACTATCTTTATGCAGAGGCAAGCAAAATAAAGCATCTTTTAAGTCCAGAACAGTATACCATTTCCGTTCATGGTTCAGAGTGCTAAGCAGATTGTACAGATTATGTACTGTGAGGTGAATGTCATGCACTCTGTTGTGGATCTCTCTTAGGTCTTGAACGGTGCGATAGTCCCCGGTTCCTGGATTTTTATACTGGTAACAGGGCAGTGTTCCAGTTCGAATGACAGGGCCTTAGGTCCTCTAAGGCCAGATATTTCTGAATATGGGGCCTTATCCCATCTTTAGCTTTTTTGCTCAGAGGATATTTTTTGACATTGATGGGGGGGGCTGAAGTTTTTAACTCCACTGTTATTGGAGGATGTTTCACTGCTAGGCGTAACCCAGCAGTCTTTTTCCTAGGCATCTGTGTAATCTGTTATCAATTTCCGGGGTAGCTTGCCTGTTTGATCAGTCTTGGGGGGTGTGACGAGTTGATGTTCATCTTCTACTGACATAGTAAAAGACGTGACTATAGGAGTTTTTACTGAAGGATTTAGAAATTTCACATGGGGGCCTTCAGGGTTAAAAGTTATTCTGGCCTGGAGCTTGTTGAGCAGATGTGTGCCCATCAATGGGGCTGGGCATTCTGGGATTACTAGGAACGAGTGATGGATTTTTCCTTTCCCCAGGTCCATGGTCCTCTTAGTTGTCTAAGCCCCATATTTACTGCCATTAGCCCCTTGAACTAGAGTCCTTTTTGTTTGATAGATGGCCCAATGGGGCCTTAAGGGCTGAGTATACTTACCCTGTATCCACTTCAAAGTTTAATTCCCACCGGCGAGTACTTTGTGTTCTTTTGGCCGGGCCAGCTACCTCCAGGGAAGGAGGGGCTGTGCGTGCTGTGGGGTAGTCACCTGGAGGGCGCTGGGCTGGCCTCTATTCCTCCAATGGTGGAGAGTCTGAGTCAGCAGCAGGGGAATCACTTAGATGGTGTTTGGGGTTGGAGGAAAAGAGCAGGGCATAAGGAGGGGGAAGAGAGTCCAGTAGAATCTTGAGACTCAGGGACAACAGAGGGTGGAGGAGGGGGAGCAGAGGGTTTGAGTGATAGAATCATGGGAAAACCAGTAGGAGCCGGGACAGGGACAAGGAAAGGCTTCATCCATGGAAGAGGAGATTTGCAGAGGTCCTGCAAACTAAAGATATATTGCTGTTGATCTGGATGGCTATGTGGCCCCGGCTGAAAGACAATATCTCTGAGATTTTGAATTAGTGTGAAGTAGAAAGATCTTTCTGGGGGCCATCCGACTCCAAAGGTGGGTCATTATGAGAAACATAGAGTCTTCCATATCCGATGTTTTACTGAAAAAAGGGAAGATTCTGAGCCTTTAAGCAGACTTTGGTCCAGTGATCAAGGGTCAGGGACAGAGGCATTGAAGTGCTCTGTCCCATATGAAAGATTCACAAATAGTGAAAGCAATGACACACGACACAGACAAGAGAACACAATAAAGACAGGCAATGGACGTCCAATACTGAGAACAGGACTGAGTAGCCAGGAAAACCTGATGGGTTGGCGATACCGAATCCAAAACAAAATATCACTGAGTTTAGGAGACTATTGTTACTCGGTTTCCCGAGTTCTCTGGGGCGTCCCCCAGAGACGTGGCCTGTGGCTCTGTGACACTTCTGTCAGCCACCATCAGAGAGAGCTAATGCTCATCACCAATAGCCATTTTGCCCATCCCTAACCTGAAACCTGAAACAAGAAAGTGGCGCCTTACTTACCCTGAGAGGAGCCCATTGGGGATCTTTCGTCCAACGCTGCTGGAACTTGCTGGGGCCCTCAGATGTAATGGTCGGGCGACCATTGGAGGAAGAGACCACCAAGAGACTGTCTCATGCAACAGCAAAGCGTCCAAAATTCTGGGGCTCAGCGCTCACTTGAATAGAGCAGAGAGCACTGTGAACAGCTTAAGCAGAGCTAATATACTTTTCCTGAAGAGGGCAGGGAGGGAAGTTTATTGATGGGTCAGGGCGAGTGGGCGGTTTGTGCGTAAATGGGTGAGGGTGTACATTCTGCAGTTTGGCAGTTGGGGACAGCATATTCTGGGAACAAGATTAGCAAAAAGTTTTCAAGATTTCAAGAGTGTTTTCTTAAGCATACAGAAAAACATAAAGAGACAAGTACCTATTTTATTTATTTTCAGCAAAGCCTAAATGGAAAGTGAGCATGGATTACTAAAAACATTCATGTCCAGGTTGCCTAATGCTCTCAAATGTCAATTCTATTAGTGACTACATATTTCTTTCTTCCTAAGGTTATATATTAAACCTCAACCCTGTTGAAAATGCCTAATCCTATGACTCACTTAATAATTTGCCTGATTTCCTAATGTCTCTATTGATACCTCCTTTCCTACATATTTTCCGAAATTCATTATTATGACTGAAACTTAACATGGACTGACATTAATATTCACTCTCTAACCGAAACCCTATTGGTAAAGAACTTTTTTCCAAATCTTATTCTCACCCTTCTTTCTAAACCTACTGACTATCTTCCTAATTCTACCGACTATCCCTTTTTGACTGGAGGTTCTCTTCGACATTCAATCATCCAAGGTACAACGTCCTATGCCATTGTGTATGGATTTATCTGAGACATTTGTGCAGAAAGTATGTCATTGCTAAGTATCCCAATCAAGGTCTCAATGCCCTTCTGGGCTGCAAATCTTACCTAGATTTCTGTTTCCATACTTATAACTCACGTCTATATTCTTATAAATATCACAGATTCCCAATACCATTATTCATCCTGCAGAATGATTCCTAACCCAAATCGAAACTGTTATTAACCCTAACCACACAGTGTTCCCTCAATCTAACTTTAGAGAGAGCAGGGACAGAGTTGGCCTTAAAATACAGGGATGTAGGGGATCTTCCACTTGCTTAGAACCTCAAAGGTTCATGCAGAAATGATCCCTGAAGAAGATGTAGGCAGCTATGAAGGACCTGAGAGAGCAAAAGTCATGTTCCATTGCCAAAAAATCTGGTCAGGATGAAGGGATGTGTCTGAATCAGCCTCTCTTTTAATGTACAGAAGATGGACCAAACCAGGCCTTCGTGGAGCGCTGTTCCTTGGTGCCTTTGATTTATATATCATTCTAACTTGTGAAAGTGTCACAGGAAGTAGGGGCAGCCTCCATCTCATGGAACCCTTGGAAGCAAGTGTTAGGACAAACTGTTTGCCAAGGCAGTGACCTCATTAAGTTCCTGAAGGAAGTAACCTACCTCACTTTCTTGGTGATGCAACACTTTAAACTTGGGATCCTGGAAGCCAGGCACTGAGAGCCAATCCAAGTCCCAGTCCCAGTGGGCTCACTTGTTTGGTGTTACTAAGGACAGAGTCAGTCTTTCTTGGTACCTACCGATGTGAGGATGGCCACATGCCAGAGACCTTTCCTGAGAAAGTAGGTAGTGGCTCTCCACATGCTCCTGACAACGTTACAGAGTTGGCCAACGAGACCAGATCTGAGAGTGGATAGGCCATTTCGGGGGAACATAGTATGACCCACCAGTCAGAGGACACTCTGGATAGTTACAAACCTACTTGGGGGAAGGAGGTGCCTTTGTGGGTGTGGGTGTGAGTTTGTGGTTTTGTCTCATGTTCTGAGAATAGGTAGGAAAGGTGGTTTGTTTGGATTGGAATGGACTTTTTCTAGTAAATTGTTTGACAAGGCGAGTGTTTCTATGTCTGTTTCTTCCACTGGGTCCGTGGTTGTAGACATTAGAAAAGAAAATGCATCAATGAATGTTTCCTGTCGTGTAGAAAGCTTCCCAGCATTCATCCTGCCCAATTAATGCATGAACTGTGACTTGCCTTATGGATGGGCAACACCTACTATCTTACTACGTTTCTGTTTTCTTCCTGAATTCTGGCCACTCTCGAGAATTGGCTCATGGTTTTGTGTCCAAGATATGTACCACCTCCAAGCACTGTGACATGGCCATGTACATGATAACTGAAGGGAATGGGAGGATCTCAGAAAACTCAGATATCAATGTGACCAGTAAAGTCTCAGTGGAGAATCCTTGCTTTGGGCCATTTGCTTACCTATTGCTTCATTGCCCTGAAGGTCAGGAAGGTCTTTGTCTCAGGCCACCCCTTTGTGAAGCCTTAAGAAAACAGTTTTCAAATGGAAATGAATGGGCATCACCTGTGGCTCTTTGCTTAATTGCTTTGGAAAGGGATGTGTCTGAATCAGCCTCTTGGACCTGTGTGAGGCTGTGGCTTAGATTCTCAGCACCTGATGGATCTAAGGAAAGATTCCATGTGTGCTACAAATACAAAATGGTCAAAATAGCAGTCATTGTGTATGAAGTCTCTCGCCATCTTCTGTAAGGTTCCTGACCTCCATCATGTGAGAATAGGGATCCCTTGGGACAAATGAGTTCTTCAAAGGCCTGCAAAGGCTAGACCATAGATGCTTGGGTTTTTTTCATGACTCCCATTCATATAAAGAATTTATACCTGGCAGTCAGTAGGCCTCAAATTGGAGAAGTGGAGCAGTAATAAGGTCAGGCCTATTTGATCACTCCTGGTTCATAGGAAGGGTGTTCAGGCCACACTGACTTTAGGCAAAATAGGGGCAAGGGAGCATATTTTGGACACTGTCTTGGACTTCTCCAGAGGATTTGATGAGTGTCTACATGGAAGAAGACGAGGGCTATGTGAAAGTGTTTTGGTTTTAATTGTGGTCATTTGTGTGGCGGTTGGAAGACATAACTGTGTCCACCATTGCTTGAACTCTGGTGTGATTCCCCTTAGAGACTGCGTTCTGGACCTGACCTCAGAGAAGAATTGCCATGAATTGTGTTGGGATTTCAGGAGGCCATGCATGAGAGTCCCCATTGGAAACTGAGATATAGGCCCAGGGTGGCTCTCCACAGAACACTGGGAATCTCAGCTAGGATATCACATGATTTTATTCTGAAAGACTTGGCAACCATAGTTAAGATTCAAAACACACATGGACCTAGCAGTGTAGAACTCAATGGGCCTGGCTTCATGTGACCTTTTGGCCACTCCATGGGAAGCCTTGCCTGTGAGAGTCCTCCAGAGCTTTCATTGAAATGAAGTTCCCCACCATTTATTGTTTCCTGAATGAATTGAAACCCACAGGGTCTCCAACTTCATCCTTGAAAATTGGCTAGATAAATACCATGAAATTTTTGAAATTCTTATGACCAGGTGGCACTGAAGAACATTTGGATGTCCAGTTGCTGATCATGAGTGTACCAGAGAGTGCCTTGATTGACTGGGTTTCATGAAAATGGTGTAGAAGAAAGAATCCTGTATGTTGGCGCCTGCTGAGTAGTGACCCAGAGCTGTGGTGTGCAGTTGTGTCATAAAACATCTCTGGTGGGGCCATGTGGATCTGCCATTGACTTCCAAATGGCTTGTGGCTGACATGGTGCAGCCAGTAATCCCTATATGTCTGATCTCTTCATATAAAGGAATCTTGTTATATGGAGAGGTTTCAGGGCAGTGTTCAGAATCAGGTTGCAATGGTTGAGGGGGCAAGCTATGTGGGATATAAGCCTCATTGGTGGATTCTCCTGGAGACCCTGACCCACCACACGTGTGAGAAATCCCTCCAGCACTGAGTCCCTGTTGATCTCCTTGTATTTCATGAAGCAAATACTAAACTCCCAGTGCAGCAGCAAGAAACACCATGAAATGTGGAAGATGCGCAAATGGCTTCACATACCACATGGGGAGACACTTAGCCTTCAGTGACAACAGTTTCCCTACAAAGAGAGAATTCAGCACTCCTGCCTCATGTTCATTGGAAAATAAGAAACCATGTCCTCCAGGTCACATAGATGCAGACCCAGCTTTGATGGTCTTACTACAAAGAAGCTAAAGCTCCTTACAACAACATATATTTCAAGTGTCCAAGGTCAGGGGCAGTTTCTCAATAAGTTTTAGGCCGGCAGAGCTCCATGTTTGTGGAGTGTTTACCTGTTTGACCAGGACACGAGAAAAGACCACTGACTCCAATTAAAATCAAATTAAAGCAAGCTTATTATTTCCACTGGCTGAGCTGCCTATCCCTCTCAAAATGGCGGAAACAAGACAGCAACCCCACCTTTCCTACAGCCCAGCTTTATAGTCCAGTAAGTTACACAAAAGGGGGGTTACAGATAACAGAACTCAGAGAAGCATCACGCTATTGCTAGTTTACAATTTTTTTTTTTTGCTGGCCCCATCATCAGAATTTATGAGGACCATTAGAGACTCACGAGAGTCTTTGTCTGGCCAGAGAAGGCCATCATTTATGAGGTGTCACTAAATTTTCAGAGAGGGCTGCTATCTGGTCAGAGAGCCAGGCATGGGTGAGTTCAAGGCACGGGCAGACATTCCAAGCAGGTTCAGAATTTGCAGTAATTTATAGGAAAGCAAAATTATCTTTTCATGACTTTTTGGCAAGATGGCTCCCAATTTTAATAAATGATCAGGTTGGGTTTATCATTCCCCCTTTTTTAATTTGTCCCTTCCAACTCTTTGATAGGGTAGGGGAAGAGCAATGAGGGAATTTTAATCCCTCAGGTAACAGTCTCCAAATTTTTAGAACTCACCCAAAATTAGAATCCTGGTTTTACCTGACTTAATTAATTACTTATATTGATAGTCTATTTATTTTTGGCTCCATAGTTGTAAGACAAGAGGCATCACTCATTTTGGCTTCTTCTGAGCTGAGAGAGAGTGACGTGAGTGGGCACAGTATAAGGGACATGAGTTGCCGTTTAGAAGTCAGTTGAGGGACATGAGTTGCCTTTTAGAAATCAGTTCGTTTTGAAGTCTGGTTGGGGAAGAACAGGTTGTAAATTCATCTGGGGATGGGTTCTTCTGTGTGAGAAACATGAACTATGAGTACTGAAAAAATGTTGCAGCAGCTGGGACATGTCACTGTATAGAAGTTCCCTCAGCAGGCTTTAATATTCCCAGTTATCAGGACTGTCAACTTAATATTTAACATTTAGTGTTACAGTTATCCCTCTCCATAAGATACAGTTTAATAATTTAATATCATCTGATCTTGCAAAATCCTTTTACTAGTATGACCTCTGTGTGTAATAGAGAAACCTTTAATTCTGTTACTCAGGGCTGGATAAACGTACTAGAAAATACCAACCCTACCTGTAGGTTAGGAATATCTGTAGGCCTTAAACTAAAAATTTCTCTTTTTATAGTTATCAGGCATTCCTTTCTGGGAATCCTTCTTTGTAGCCTCCAGTCTTACTTATTTTGGGAGGCTAACATAAAGTGTATAAAAAATTATTATTATTATTAATATGATTATTTAAAATGCCCAGGAATGGCTGTATTTTGGTTTTAACTGTCTTTGCTAAATGTTTAAGATGAAACAGTCAAACTGACTTTTGTTTCTATCTATTGTTAACAGTCAGCTGAGCTTTTATGGGAGTCATTCCTGGGGAAACTTGAGAGCAGCTTCTCAGTTCTGCTAGTGCCTTTTGCGCTACGTGGGTCCAGGTCTTGCTTGACCATGTGGCTACCCTCGGAAGTATCAGGGATGTCTCCCTTCTCTGATGACTCTCCTCTTCTTAGCAAATGCACTGATTGGCTTTCTGTTCTCCAGGGGTCTCATTAATCTCCCTAATTGGGAAGATATGAGTCCCAGAGTTGCAAAGCTCTTTGAGAAGTCCCTTGTTCCCTGGATTCAGACTGACTCAGAGGGCAAGAGCCAAATATTGGTTTTCTTGTCCCTTTTCATGTAACTTTAATTTTAAATCCTAATCTTAATCATCCAGCAAATAAATTTTAACAGCCTTATATTAAGAGTACTGGGCTTTAATGTCTATAACTTTATAATTATTTATCTTTTTTATTAATTGGGATCTGTATTATTCTTACTGTCTTGTAGGTGATGACTTATTATCTTAAATTAACCCATGTTGTGTTCTTAAAGCAACACTTCTGTAAAACTCTAACAAGGAATCTTTAGATCACTGATAAGAAAATTACAAAATAAAATTTTTTAACAAGAGTAAAAATACTTAGTTCATGTAATAGCTACCCTGAAGTTTTTGCTGAGTTATACATTATATCCCCTGTTTGAGATCCTAGAGATCTTGACAGAAAAAAAAAAACAACTTTTGAACATAACTTTAAATGAAATAATATCTAACCTACTGCTTTCGTAGTCATTCTCACATATAGTAAAATGGGACACAGAGCCTGATCTCAGGTAAGGCAGGGCTCTTTATAAATCTTAAGTGTTTTACTTCTAAAGATGATCTTTGTTTTTTTAAATATCATTTTACAAAGATTACATAAATTATTTGAGGTCACATGAACATTAGTTAACACCATATTATATCACATTTAAAACATGAATTTAAGAAAGGCTGAAAGATTTTAACCTTTGCATTGATTACACTCTCATTAACATAAAAATACATTTAAATTGTTCCCCAATGTAAAAAGTAACATACAACTTTACATATCTTATTGATGAGAGATAAATGAATGCCCAATATATATTTTTTTACCATACAACTTCAGAACACCAGCTTGAAATAATGCTCTTTTAAAGTTTCTACCTTACAGATTCGTATACCTGAAAGATATGAGCACATTAATAGCATCACAATTACATTGAAGTTTCTACATTAACCAAGTTTAGCTTTTAAATAAATGGCAGTACAGTGCTCTAAAATAACAGTTCTTATTTAATCAGTTGTTTAATTTTTATGGTTGCTTGCTCTAGAAAAAATAAAACTTAATAAACACAATGTTATGGGTAAACTTATGTTTTAAGAAATTTTTGTCTCTTTAACACATGACTGGTTATTACAATCTTATACAAACTTTAGTACAAACTTATACAGACCTTAGTAAATCAATCAGATATCTAACAAAAGAACTCATGAATGAGTAATCCCATATCAAATTTACTTTACTTATTTATCAATATATTAGACAAATGTATTGAACAGTGTAAACCATTTTTTTCTTGAAGGAAAAGTCCTAGAACCAAGGCATATTAGAACATCTGTAGATATTAATATTTTATTAGATTTTTGAACACCTAGAAAAACTTGTAAGCTTGAATATAAAGACATTTATTTTAATGTCTTTATCCAATTTAAATTCAACTATTTAAATCGCTTGAATTAAAGATCTTTGGATCCACTTTTTAAAATTTGTTTTTATGAGCGTTTTTGTTTTAATGAGTGGTCTATATAAATGTTAATTTGTGTATCATATATATGATATACTTACATATGAATATATAGACATACAACACATAACAAAATTGTGCACACATAATTATAGTAAAGGCCTTGTAGCTTTTTGCAGGTGAAATATCCATTGCAATGTTTCAAAAACTACACAGTTAGGCAAAGATAGAACTGATCAGAAAAACATCATCCTAGGTCTTTAGGATCAACATCATGAGCTCAAAAAAAAAAATAAAGAATCTAAGGAAACAAATAAGAGTCCTAGAAAAATTGAATGGCCATTAATTATTAAACACCATACAATTTAATTTTTTTTAGGCCTCAGATCACTCTCCTACTGAGCTTGCAGGCTTCTTTCATTTGCATTTCAACATAAGTCCTGGCTGAGGTCTGGAAGGAGCAGGGAAAAGCTGCTATTCTGAGCAGACACCTCAGGCCTAAGGCATTTCAACCATAATTTTCAGGTTCGGATGTTGAAAATTATAATACAATTTTAAGACACAATTCACAAAATTTTATGATACAAGTTTAAGACACAGTTTACAAAATTTTACATCTTTATATCTTGTTTTGTCAACAGATACCATACTATGATTTAATATCCTTGTTCAAATTAATGCACTGATACACAGTGACATTTTCTCAGGCTACCCAATTAAAAATTGGTGAATAAAAAGCCTGAATGATTGGGAAGTTACTTGCCAACTTGGAAGTAGAGTTCTCTAGTTTTCCATCCTAAGTATTTAAGTTCTCTGGCATGAATTACTGAAATCATAAACTAAACAATTACCTAAACCCGACTTTTAACTCCAAGATTGTGCAATGCTTCAAAAACCCATTCAGATACCAGATTGTTACAATAAAACATCATCATTTAGACACACATTCAGCTAAGATCATTCCCAAGAAATGATTTATAATATCAACACATTATTGCACATGTCTTAAAGGGCCAGAAACAAAGACACAAGACAGACTGAAAGGAGCTCCAGACTATGGTTACAGACAGAAGCCTTTAAACCACAGCAGATAAGAGAAAAATCTCCTACACCAGTGGTACCATAGATTTCCCCACAAGGGAACAGATGTTTTCACAGAGGGACAACCTGAAATGTAATATCAATGGTCTCCATGGTGACTTTACTGTATTTAGTGTCCCCTTTTTCTTTTTCTCTTTCTTAAGAAAACAGAGATGGCAAAATTCTTACAGTGCAGGGAAGGAAGTAGGTAATTCTCTGAAGCAACAGGGCTTGGGCAGCTGCTGGAAGTCCCTCAGTTCCTCCTTTCACTTACAGGATTAGCTCCTCTGGTTCGGTTCCACCCCAAGCACGCTCCATCTCCTAACATTTCAGTAGTCAGCTCTCAGAAAGTTCCGGGGTGGGGGGGGGTACCAAAAATTGTAACTTAAAGTTTGGTTCCTGATTTTGAAGCCAATTAATACCAATTTATTAATGAGGACAGGGTTTGAGAAAAAGAAAAAGGGAGATTTACTGCTTTGGTAACAAAGGAGAAAAACAGGGGTCTCTTCCCAATGGTTGTGATTCTCTTGATCTGAAGGGACAAGGGGTTTTAAGGAGTTTCACGTGTTAACCTGGGAGATACTCAGTTCTTAGGTCCCCAGCAGGCATTGCCCTCTGCAGTGGGTGTGCTCCAGGCAGCCAGCTAGGGGCTTCTCTCATCCTGCTTAACAAAGGGTGTTAAATTTCATCACAGTTCTTTAAAACACAGTCCAAATGGGTGTCAGTTTACTTGCTTTATTACCCATTTTTCACTTAAGTTTTTACCACAGAAATCACACAACAAAACACACTAAAACAAACAAACAAAAAAAAAAACATATGAAACACAGAACAAAACACACACAAAAAAAACAGAAAACCAGCGCAGAAACAGAAAAACAGAGGAGCTATGCAACGTCTTGCTAAAGCTCTGGGATAGGAGCTCCTGCGTGCCCATTGGCACCTCTCTATGCTTTCAGAGGAATTCCCTACAGAACAGAAGAGAGGACAGAATGATTTTCGTTATTGTACCAGACAGGAGTATATGTGTGTCTCCCCAGGACACCTCTCTGTCATCAGAAGAGATCTCCCTTAACCAGATATCAGATGTTATATAGGCGCCACTTACATATGGAGGCCTCCTCCACCATGTGCTTGCTAATAGTTTTAGTGCGGTGGTTCACTGCAGTGCTCCCTGGACCAAAATCTCACACCAAGGCCTTGGAAATTGCCTCTCCATGCTGGAGCCCTGGAGGAAAGGCCAACTTCAGAATTTCCAGTAGTCTGGTCTTGTGATCTATTGGGGCAATGTCATCTCGCTGGGAAACTACAAAATATTAGACCAGGATGCAAGAAAAGACCACTGACTCCAATTAAAATCAAATTAAGTCAAGCCTACTATTTCAAAGTGGATCCAAAGATCTTTAATTCACATGATTTAAATGGTTCAATTTAAGTTGGATAAACAGTTAAATATAAATGTCTTTAAATTTAAACTTACAAATTTTTCTAGGTGTTTAAAAATCTAATAAAATATTAATATCTACAAAAGGTCTAATATGCCTTTGTTCTAGGACTTTTTCTTCAACAAAAAAAATGGTTTACACAGTCTCCTACTCTAAGCCTTTTTTTACCATCAATGGTCCCTTCAAGGGGAAACCATGGACACAATTCTATGTATGAAAAGAATAATTTTAAGTCCTTTTTCTTAACATGTGCCCCCTATGTCTTGAGGGCCTCCTTGAGGCCTGACAAAAACAAATCATGTGACGAAACTGCTTGTCCCATGGTGTTTCACTCACCATGTGTCATCCCCACTCTCCTCCTGGAACTGTCTTTCGGTGGTGCCTGCTGAGGCGATCGCAAGCTCCGCTTTTTTAAGTCTTCCCTGAGGACAGGGTTCCCCCTCAGTCAAAGGCTCGAGCCCCAGTAGGTGGGTGCCTGATATCCCGGCCGGCAGGACACATCAACGGGGGTGGTGAACCTAGATGGAGAGTAATGAAGGGACAAGAGACACGAGAGATGACAGCAAGACAGGAGTTTTGATCAAGCTGCAAAATTTTATTGTTCACACAGGGGTATTTATATACTGGCTATGGGAAAGCTCTCTTATTTACAGTTCCTGGATGTCTTCACAAGGTGAGATAACCTCAGGATGTTTCAGTAAGACAGAGGGCCCCAAGATGTCTCAGGGAGACAGATGGTTACAGGATATCTCCTAGGCAGAATGTCTCCCAGGGGGCTGTTTCTTGTAAGTGTCAGGCTATTCTATGAAGGAGAAATTCCTTCTACCCCTGACAGTCAGGGATTTAGTATTTCAAATGGAAATTTGGAAAATGAATCCAAAGTGTATGCAAATATGTGCTACACAAAAATCTTCCCACTCTCATTCAGAACAATGCCTTGACATTACCTTCGCCCCAAGTAAGACACAATTAGAGGAGAAAAGTTAGAAAATCTATGAATACATATCTGCAATGGAAAATGTTCAGAAGTTCACATCTTTGGAGGTTGTAGAGGAGATTCCAAAAGTAAGAAACAGGGTAAAAATACCACAAACATGGAACTCTGCAATCCTAAAAACTGCTTGAGAAACTTCCTCTGAGGTTGGCACTTGAAATATATGTTGTTGTCAGGAGCTTTAGCTTCATTTGTCGTGAGACCATCAGACATGGGTCTGCATATATGTGACCTGGAGGACATGGTTCTTTTTTTATTTTACAGTGGACATGAGGCAGAAGTGCTGAATTCTCTCTTTGTAGGTAAACTGTTGCCACTGGGGGCTAAAAGTCTCCCAGTGTAGACTGTGAAACCATTTGGTCATCCTCAAATTTTCGTGGTGTTTCTTGCTGCTGCACTAGGAGTTTGGTATTTGCTTCGTGAAATACAAGGAGTTCAACTGGGACACAGTGCTGGAGGGAGTTCTGTCACGTGTTGTGAGTCAGGGTCTGCAGGAGAATGCACCAACCAGACTTCTATCCCACATAGCTTGCCCCCTTGACCAAAGCAACCTGATTCTGAACATTGCCCTGAATACTCTCCAGGTAACAAGATGCCTTTACATGCAAGCGTCTTCTGGCTGCACCATGACAGTCACAAGCCATTTGGAAGCCAATGGCAGATTCACATGGACCCACCACACATGTTTCATCACACACCTGCACACCACAGCTCTGGCCCCACTTCTCAGCAGGCTCCAACTAACTAGCATCTCTGTTATACACCATTTTTATGAAACCCAGTCAATCAAGGCACTGTCTGGTACACTTTTGATCAGCAACAGGACATCAAAAGTTTCTCCCGTGCCACATGGTCATGGGAATTTAAAAAATTTCATGGTATTTTTCTAGTCATTTTTCAAGGATGAAGTTGGAGGCACTGTGGGTTTCAATTCTTTCAGGAACCATTAAAAGGTGAGGAGGTTCATTTCAATGAAATCTCTGGAGAACTCTCACTGGCAAGGCATCCAAAAGAATGGCCAAAAGGTCCCATGAAGCAAGGCCCATTGAGATCTACAATGTGAGGTCCATGTGTGTTTTGACTCTCAACTATGGCTGCCAAGTCTTTCAGAATAAAATCATGTGATATCCTGGCTGAGATTCCCAGTGCTCTCTAGAAAACCAACCAGGGCTTAGATCTCAGTTTCCAAGGGGGAGTCTCATGTGTGGCCTCCTAAAATTCCAACACAATTCAAGGCAATACTTCTCTGAGGTCACTTCCAGAAATCAGTCTCTAAGAGGAATCACACCAGAGTTCAAGCCCAGGTGGACACAGTCATTTCTTCCAACCGCCAAACAAATGACCACAATTAAAACTGAAACACTCCCACATGGCTTCAACTTCTTCCATAAAAACACTAATCATAACTTCTGGATGGAAGTTTCAATGAGGGGCGCAGCCCAAGAGAGCGTCCAAATAAGCTCCCTTGCCCCTCATTTGCCTAAAGTCAGCGTGGCCTGGACACCCTTCCTGTGAACCAGGAGTGATCAAATAGACATACCGTTAATACTGCTCTGCTTCTCCAATTTGAGGCCTATGACAGTCAGGAATAGATTCTTTATGTGAATTGGAGTCATGAGAAACCCCAAGCACCTATTAGCTAGCCTGTGCAGGGCTTTGAAGAACTAATTTGACACAAAGTATCCCTATTCTCACTTGATGGAAGTCAGGAACCTTACAGAGGAATGTGAGAGACTTCATCCACAATGACTGCTCTTTTGGCCATTTTGGTTTTGGATGCACACATGGGATCTTTCTTTAGATCCATCAAATGCTGAGAATCTACGCTGCAGCTGCTCACATGGCTAAGAGACTTATTAAGACATATCCCTTTTCCAAGCAATTAACCAAAGAGCCACAGGCGATGCCCATTTATTTCCATTTGAAAACTGTTTTCTTCAGGCTTCACTAAGGTGTCGCCTGAGGTAAATACCTTCCTGACATTCAGGGCAACAGAACCATAGGTAAGCAAATAGCCAAAGAAGGGTTGCTCCACTGAGACTTTCCTGGTCACACTGATATCTGAGTTTTCTGAGATGCTCGCCATTTCCTTCAGCTATCCAGTACAAGGCCATTTCACAGAGCTTGGAGGTGGTACATACTTTGGACACAAAACAATGAACTTATTCTGGTGAGTGGCCAGAATTCAGGAAGAAAACAGGAACCTTGGAAGATAAGAGGTGTTGCCCATCCATAAGTCAATCCGATGTCCATTCATAAATTGGGCAGGTTGAATGCTGGGAAGCTTTGTACTAGACAGGACACATCTATTGACGCATTCTCTTTTCCAATGTCTAGAACCATGGACACAGTGGGATACACAGACATAGAAACACTTGCCTTGTGAAATGACTTACAAGAAACTGTTCACTCCAAACAAAACAAACTGCCTTTCTTACAAATACTCAGAACATGAGATAAAACCACAAACCCACACCCACACCCACAAAGGCACCTCCTTCCCCCAAGTAGGTCTGTGACTATTTGGAGTGTGCCCTGACTGGTGGGCCATACTATGTTCCCTCGTAGTGGCCTGTCCTGTCTCAGATCTGGTCTCCTTGGCCAACTCTGTGAATTTGTCAGGAGACTGCAGTGAGCAACTGACTTTTTTCTCAGGAAAGGAATGTCTTCAGAGCTCTCCTAGCATTAGGCCAACCTCACATCAGTAGGCACCAAGAAAGACTGTCTGTCCTTGGTAAATCCAAACAAGTGAGCCTACAGGGACTGGTACTGGGCCTGGCTCTGGTTGCCGGGCTTCCGGGATCCCAATTTCAGAGAGTTCCATCACCAAGGAAGAGAGGTGAGGTGACTTCCTTCAGTAAGTGAATGAGGTCACTGCCTGGGCAACCACTTTGTCCTAACAGCTGCTTCCAAGAGTCCCATGAGATGGAGGCTGCCACTACTACCTGGGACAGTTTCACAAGTTAGAATGGTATATCAACCATTGGCACCCTGGAACAGCTCTCCACACAGGCCTCCTTTGGTCCATCTTCTCTAAATTAAGAAGAGAGAGGCTGATTCAGACACAACCCTTCATCATGACCAGGTTGTTTGCAATGGAAGAAGACTTTTGCTCTCTCAGGTCATTCATAGATGCCTACATCTTCTCCAGGCATCATTTCTGCATGGACCTTTGGGATTCTCAACAGGTGGAAGATACCCTACATTCCTGTATTTTAAGAACACTCTGTCCCTGCTCTTCTGTAAAGTTAGAATGAGGAAACAGTGTATGGTTAGGGTTAATAACATGTTCAATTTTGGTTAGGAATCATTCTGAAAGATGAATGTCGAAGAGAACATCCATTCAAAGTAGGATAGTCGGTAGGATTTTGAAGAAAGATGGTAGCTTCAGAAAGAAGAGTGAGTATAGGATTTGTACCAAAAGTTCTTTAGCAATAGGGTTTCGGCTAGAGTGAATGTAAATGTCAGCACATGTGAAGAGTCAGTCACAATATTGAACTGGGGTAAATATGTAGGAAAGGAGATATCAGTAGAGACATTAGGAAATCAGGCAAAGTATAAATTGAGTGGTAGGATTAGTCATTTTCAACAGGGTTGAGGTTGAATATATAATCTTAGGAAGAAACAAATATGTAGTCACTAATAGGATTGACATTTGAGAGCATTAGGCAACCTGGACATGGATGTTTTTAGTAATGCATGCTCATTTCCGTTTAGGCTTTGGTGCAATCAGAAGAGTGACCTTGTCATTTTGTGTCCTGAATATTACTGTGACAAAATGTATATGTAGATCAAATGACATGAGTATTTCTTCCACCATTTCTGAGAGCAGTATTTTGAAGACGTATAAATTGGTATTGGGTGTACAAAGAGGTGTACCCTGTATCTATGAATATAGAGATAATGTATGAATAGACCATTCTGTGAATAAATAATATAACTGGTTCCACTTTAAATAATAGATGGAATTGATATCTGAAAATATATAAGGAATCTTATATTGATATACAATCATTCATTGTAATCAGTTATACACCTAATGGTTATATTAGGATTATTGTTTATCATGAATGGTGTGTGAGTTTTGCTTCAAAAGTGATTATGGAAATTGAAAATAATATGTTTGGAAAGAGGTCTTATGAAAAGACCAGGCAAGAAACATGGAGGAATTCATGGGTTCTAAAGCAGGAAGTGATTGAAAGTGAAACAAATGCCTATAAATTTGCTAACTTGTGAATAAAATATATATCCTATGATGTGCATTAACTGCAGAAATAGTAATGTACCAGTGTTGAATAAAAATGAACATCAAAATACACATCATGTCCCATAGGAATCTACTTGCATTAATTTTAAACTGGGTCAGTTATGATAGAAATATTAGGATTTGATTGCACCATTCACTGAAGTTAGTTTTTAGTACTAAGGAACAAATATGTATTTCAGGTGGATGAATATTTCTGAGAATAACCATGTGAATGTTGATTATAAATCCATATACATGAATATGAATGAATTTAGGGATTGTATAATAAGACTCATATATTTCATATTTTGAAAAATCTGTAGAGTGTATATTTATACACACACACACACACACACACACAGAGACATTATAAAGTAGCAATATATACACCAATCAAAATTCATCATGAAATATATATAATCCACAGATCCAAAAGTATTCATTTTTGTGAAAATGGATTTATGTATAATGTTGTTCAACTAGGAAGCTAACCCATAGGTTGAATATTCAATTCCAACAGCGTTTAGTAGGAGTGGTCTTTTATCACAATTTGTATCTGCCAAATCAGCCACCTCACCAGAATGTACGTGTGGCACCAGGTAGGATTCTACATGTGCATATTAAAATACATGTGCTGAATAGGCTACAGAGAAAGGGAGACAGGAATTCACATATTTGTTAAGTTTAAAAACACATGGAGAACTATTTCAAAAAATAATTGAGTAGATTTCTAACTCCTACGCTATATCATGAAAAAGGCAACTCCAACTATACAACATGCCTCCTCTGAACTGCTTGTATTTCTATTCTGTTTTGTTTATTTTTCTCCATCATATTATGATTAGTAGTCGGATCCCTGGGCTTGTTCTGCCGGTCGGTCGCAGGTCTGGCTACCTTGCATTCACGGTCGGCGTCTCTGTTCTGCCCTTACTTTAATTGGGGTGACGGGTCTACCACGCCGGCGGGTCGCTGGGCCTCTTCCGGGCGTGGGCATTGGTTCTTCTCTGCCCCTACTCCAATTGGGGTGACGGGACTACCACGCCGGCGGGCCACTGGGCCTGTTCCAGGTGTGGGCGACGGCTCTGCTCTGCCCCTACTCCAATTGGGGTGACATGTCTACCATGCCGGCAGGCCGCCTGGCCTCTTCTGCCAGTCGGTCGCAGGTCTGCCTACCTTGCGGGCACGGGCAGCGGCTCTGCTCTGCCCCTACTCCAATTGGGGTGATGTGTCTACCATTCCGGCAGGCTGCTGGGCCTGTTCCGCAGGTCCGTTGTAGGTCTGACTACTTCGCGGGCTCGGGCTGCGGCTCTGCTCTGCCCCTACTCCAATAGGGGTGACGTGACTACCATGCCTGCGGGTCACTGGGCCTGTTCCAGGCACAGGCAGCGGCAATGCTCTGCCCCTACGAGAATTGTGGTGACGTGACTACCACGCCGGTGGGTCACTGGGCCTCTTCCAGGCGCAGGCGGTGACTCTGCTCTGCCCCTCTGGCTTGATGACAAAGTGAGAGAGACTTGGGTGTTTGTGAGTCACTTTCTTTACCAACAGACCAACTGTTTCTGTCGTCACTGGTATTGATGAAGTTATCTCCTCTACCGCTTTGTGATGACATCAGATCTCTGCCATGTTGGTATCCCATGCGAATGGCAGCATTTCGTTCCATTTGCTGGGTGACCAAAGCAACGGGTGAGTCCTGACTGGCCCTCACAAGCCCCATCTCAATCTTGTTGCCACCGCCTATGAAGGATCGGTTGGTATTTACCTCCACAGTATTCAGCAGGACCCAGACCGAGAAGCAGTTTCTGCGGGTTCTTTAGCCCTGGGCCAGAGCAGTTCCAGGAGCCAGAATTTGGCCGCTCTGTGCTCGGTGTACGTTTTGATAGGAGCAGGCTCTAAGAAGAAATTTCTGTGGGTTCTTTAGCACTGAGCCTGAGTAATTTGTCTGTGAGATGCAGGTGAATGGCAGCCTGAAATTACCTGTCCTATAGCTGAATGAGATGCAATCAGTCGAAAACAGCGATGGTGATGTCAGCTCTCCAAGATGGTGGCCGCTGGCTTCCTCTGTGGTATGACCGGTGTGGAGAACAGAATTAGACCACTTCCTTCCCCCATCTCAAACCCAGAATTCAGCACTGACCACAGTGATTGCACAGCTGGCAGGAGCCCTCAGAATCCGCAGCACTGTATCTTTGCATTGCTATTTGGTCGTTTCCCAGTGCGCACAGCAGATTCTAGCAGCAGGGTGATTTGCTGAATAAGCAGCGTGACCCTCCCTGCGGACAAATCACTCGCGTTTGAGCCCCTGTAGCTGATTCGCCTGCGATGGAAATCCTTCCTCTAGGTTTTGGAGCACCCCAATATTGCTGAAAATTCCTAACAAGATAGCTTTTATCCATTCTAACTCATCATTCTCCAGCACAGTGATGCGGTACACGGGGATGATGAACTCCCATTGCCGCCATCATATGATCCCCTGAAGTTAGTTGTCAGTTAGGAAAAAACAAATATGTATTTCAGGTGGATGAATATTTCTGAGAATAATCTCGTGAAAAGATGATTATAAATCCACATACGTGAATATGAATGAATTTAGGGAGTGTATAATAAGACACACATATTTCATATTTTAAAAAATCTGGAGAGTATACACACACACACACAGACATTAAAAAGTAGCATTATGTATGGCAATCGAAATTCACCATGAAATAAACATCATCCACAGATGCAAAAATATTCATTTTACTGAACATGGATTTATGTTGTTCAAATAGGAAGCTCACCCATAGGTTGAATATTCAGTTCGAACAGCATTTAGGAGGAGTGATCTCTTCTAACAGTTTGTATCTGCCAAGTCAGCCAACTCACAAATTTGTACGTGTGATAACAGGAAGGATTCTATATGTGCACATAAAAATACATGTGCTGAATAGGCTACAGAGAAAGAAAGACAGGAATTCACATATTTGTTAAATTTAAAAACACATAGAGAACTATTTCAATAAAAAATTTACTAGATTTATAACACCAAGACTTCATCACGAAAAAGGCAAGTCCAACTATATACCATGCCTCCACTGAACTGCATGTATTTCTATTCTGTTTGGGTTATTTTTCTCCATCATATTAGGATTAGTATTCAGAGTCTAGTAGGGTATGGTTTTGTGTCAGTGATTCAGTATTACGAATAGAAAATAGGAAAATGAATTGAATGTGTATGCATATATGTGCTACACAAAAAACTTCCCACTCTCATCCAGAACAATGCCTTCACATTACCTTGGCCCAAAGTAACACATAATTAGAGGAGAAGAATTAGAAAATCTGTGAATACATATCTGGAATGGAAAATGTTCAGGAGTTCAAACCCTGGGGGTGGTAGAGGAGTTTCCAAAAGTAAGAGACAGGGTAAACGCTCCACAAACATGGAGTTCTGCTGGCCTAAAGACTTCTTGAGTAACTGCCTCTGAGGTTGGGCACTTGAAATATATGTTGTTGTCAGGAGCTTTAGTTTCCTTTGTAGTGAGACCATCAAAGCTGGATCTGCATCTATGTGACCTGGAGGACATGTTTTCTTATTTTTCAATGAACATGGCACAGCAGAGATTAATTCTCTTTTTGTAGGTAAACTAAGACCATTGAGGCTAAATGTCTCCCCGTGTGGACTGTGAAGCCCTTTGGTCATCCTCCACATTTCATGGTTTTTCTTGCTGATACACTGGGAGTTTGGTATTTGTTTCACGAAATAGAAGGAGTTGAAATCGTCCCCATGTTGGAGAGAATTCTGTTACGTGTGGTGGATCAGTGTCTACAGGAGAATGCACCAGTCAGGCTTCTATCCCACATAGCTTGCCCCCTTGTCCATAGCAACCTGATTCTCAACATTGCCCAGAATTGTCTCCATATAACAAGATGCCTTTTCATATAAAGGTCTGCTGGCTGCACCATGTCAGTTACAAGCCATTTGAAAGCCAATGGCAGATCCAGATGGCCACAACACAGATGTATTATCACACACCCGCACACCCCTGCTCTTGGCCCACTACTCAGAAGGCTCCAACTTACTGGCATCTCTGTTCTACACCATTTTCTTGAAATCCAGTCAATCAAGGCACTGTCTGGTACACTCATGATCAGCAATAGAACATCGAAAGGTTTTCTAGTGCCCCCTGGTCATGGGAATGTCCAAAATTTCATGATATTTATCTAGCCATTTTCAAGGATGAAGTTGGAGCCACTGTGGGTTTCCCATTCATCCAGGAACCATAAAATTTTGAGAAAGCTCATTTGAATGAAAGCTCTGGAGAACTCTCACAGGCAAGGATTCCCAAATAGGGCCAAAAGGTCACATGAAGCCAGGCCCATTGAGGTCTACAATGTGAGATCCATGTGTGTTTTCTCTCTTAACTATGGCTGCCAACTATTTAGGAATAACATCATGTGATATCCTGGATGAGATTCCAAGTGTGATTTTGAAAGCCATCATGGGCCTAGAACTCAGTTTACAAGGGTGACTCTCATGCGTGGCCTCCTAAAATCCCGACACAATTCATGGAAATACTAGTCTGAAGTCAGTTTCAGAACTCAGACTTATGGGGAATCACAATAGAGTTCAACCCCAGGTGGACCAAGTCATCTCTTCCAACCACCACACAAATGACCACAATTAAAACCAAAACACTCCCACGTGGCACTCAACTTCTTCCATATAGACATTCATCATAACCTTTGGCTGGAGTATTCCATGAGAGGCACAGCCCAAGACAGTGTCCAAAATGAGCTCCCATGCACCTCATTTGCCAAACTTCAGGGTGGCCTGGACACACTTCCTGTGAACCAGGAGTGATCAAATAGGCCTGCCCTTAATACTGTTCTGCTTCTCAAATTTGAGGCCTTCTGACTGTGGGGTTTAGATTCTTTATGTGAATTGGAGTCATGAGAAAAACTAAGCAACTTTGCAGGGCTTTGAATAACTCATTTGACCCATAGGATCCCTATTCTCACTTGATGGAGGTCAGGAACTTAACAGAGGAAAGCAAGAGACTTCATCCACAATGACCGATATTTTTACCATTTTGGTTTTGGATACACACGTGGGAACTTTCTTTAGATCCATCAGGTGCTGAGAATCTAAGCCATAGCCTGACAGAGGGTCAAGAGGCTTATTCAGACACATCCCTTTCCAAAGCAATTAAGGAAGGAGCCACAGGTGATGCCCATTCATTTCCATTTGAAAATGGTTTTCTTCAGGTTTCACAAAGGGGTGGCCTGAGGCAAAGACCTTCCTGACATTCAGGGCAACAGAACAATAGGTAAGCAAATGGTCCAAAGAAGGGTTTCCCCACTGAGACTTTCCTGGTCACACTGATATCTGCGTTTTCTGTGATGCTTGCCATTCCATTCTGCTATCCATTACATGGCCATGTCACAGAGCTTGGAGGTGGTACATATATTGGACACAAAACCATAGGCCTATTCTGAATAGTGGCCAGAATGCGGGAAGAAAACAGAAACTTAGGAAGATAGTAGGGGTTGCTCATTTATAGGGCAAGCTGCAATCCATTCACAAATTGGGTAGGATGAATACTGGGAAGCTTTCTACTAGATAGGACATATCCATTGTTGCATTCTCTTTCACATGTCTACAACCACGGACAGTGTGGGATACATTTACATAGAAACACTTGCCTTGTCAAATGACTTTCTAGAAACAGTCCACTCCAAACCAAACAAACCGCCTTTCCTACCTCTTCTCAAAACATGAGAAAAAACCACAAACCCACACCCACACACACAAAGGCACCTCCTTCCCCAAGTAGGTCTGTGACTGTCCAGAGTGTCTTCTGACTGGTGGGCCATTCTATGTTTCAATGAAATGGCCTGTCCTGTCTCAGATCTGGTCTCCTTGGCCATCTCTGTGAAGTTGTCAGGATCCATCAGTGAACCACTTCCTGCTTTCTCAGGATAGGCCCCCTCTTCATAGCTCTCTTGGCATTTGGCCTTCCTCACATCTGTAGGTACCAAGAAAGATTGACTCTGTCCTTGGTAAATCAAAACAAGTGAGCCCACTGGGACTGGGACTTGGACTGACTCTGGGTGCTTGGTTTCCTGGATTCCAAGTTCAGAAAGTTTCCTCACCAAGGAAGAGGGGTAGGTCACTTCTTTATGGAACTGAATGAGGTCACTGCCTTGACAACCACTTTGTCTTAACAGTTGCTTCCAAGCGTCCCATGAGATGGATGCTGCCCCTACTTTCTCTGACACTTTCACAAGTTAGAATGGTATATCAAACATAGGCTCCTGGGAACAGCTCTCGACACAGGCCTGGTTTTGACCATCCTCTCTACATTAAGAAGAGAGAGGCTGATTCAGACACATCCTTTCATCCAGACATCTTTGTTTGCCATGGAAGATAACTTTTGCTATCTCAGGTCCTTCATAGCTGCCTACGTCTTCTCCAGGGATCATTTCTTCTTGGACATTTGAGATTTTCAGCAGGTGGTAGATAACCTACATTGCTGTATTGTAAGACAAACTCTGTCCCTGCTCATCTGTAAAATTAGATTGAGTGAACAGTGCATTGTTAGGGTTAATAACATGTTCCATTTGTGTTAGGAATCATTCTGTGGGATGAATAATGGTATTTGGAACCTGGAATACTTGTAAGAATATATAGTTGAAATATAAATATGAAAACAGAAATCTAGGTAAGATTTGAATCCCAGAAGGGCATTGGGCCCTTGATTTAAATACTTAGCTTTGAATTAAGTCCTGCACAGTTGTTTCAGATCAATTGGTATACAATGGCATAGGACCTTGTACCTTGAATGATTGAATGTTGAAGAGAACATCCATTCAAAAAGGGATAGTAGGTAGGATTAGGAAGATAGTCGTTAGGTTTAGAATCAAGAGTGAGTATAGGATTTGGACTAAAATTTCTTTAGCAATAGGGTTTCAGGTAGAGAGTGAATATAAATGTCAGCACATGTGAAGAGTCAGTCACAGTGATGAACTGGGGAAAATATGTAGGAAAGCAGATATCAATAGAGACATTAGGAAATCAGGCAAAGTATAAAGTGAGTGATAGGATTAGATGTTTTCAACAGGGTTGAGGTTGAATATTTAATCTTCAGAAGAAACAAATATTTAGTCACCAATAGGATTGACATTTGAGAGCATTAGGCAACCTGGACATGGATGTTTTTAGAAATGCATGCTCACTTTCCATTTAGACTTTGGTACAATTATGTGTACACGATGTCTATGAATATAGAGATAATGAAGGAATAGATCATAATGTGAATATATAATATAACTGAATCCAACTTTCAATAATGGACTGAATTGATATCTGAAAATATACAGGAAATCTTATATTGACATACAATCAATCATTCATTCCATCCAGTTATACTTCTAATGGTAATATTAGGGTAATGATTTTTCATGAAGAGTGTGTGAGTTTTGCTTCAAAAGTGATTATGTAAATCGAAAATAATGTGTTTGGAAAGAAATCTCATTAAAAGACCAGTCACGAAACCTGGAGGTATACATGTGTTTTGAAGCAGGAATTGATTGAAAATGAAACAAATTCCTATAAATTTGTGAACTTGTGGATGAAATATACATCCTATGATGTGCAAAAACTGAATAAAATAGTAATGTACCAGTGTTGAATAAAAATGAACGTCAGAATACACATCATGTCCCATAGGAATCTACTTGCATTGAAGCTAAACTGGGTCAGTTACTGTAGAATTATTAGGATTTCTAAGCACCATTCACTGAAGTTAGTTTTCAGTACTAGGAAACAAATATGTATTTCAGGTGGATGAATCTTTCTGAGAATAATCTTGTGAAAAGTTGATTATTAATCCACATACATGAGCATGAATGAATTTAGGGAGAGTATAATAAGACAAATATATTTCATATTTTTAATAATCTGTAGAGTGTATATATATATATATATATATATATATATATACACACACACACACACACAAAACACACACAGACATTAAAAAGTAGCAATATATATGCCAATTGAAATTCACTATGAAATATATATTATCCACAGATCCAAAAATATTTATTTTACTGAACATGGATTTATGTATAATGTTTTGCAACTAGGAAGGTCACCCATATGTTGAATTTTCAGTTCCAAAATCGTTTAAAAGGAGGGATCTCATCTCACAATTTGTATCTGCCAATTCAGCCAAACTCACAAGAATTTACGTGTGATACCATGTAGGATTCTATATGTGCATATAAAAATACATGTTCTGAATTGGCTACAGAGAAATGGAGACAGGAATTAACATATTTGTTAACTTTAAAAACACATTGAGAGGGTGAGGGGCAGAGCCACCGCCTATGCGTCCAAGGCAGATGGACCTCTGACCCACTGATAGAACAGGCCTAGCACCTGTAGAGTGGCAGAGCCACCGCCCACGCCTGGAAGGTCGGCGGACCTGCTACTGACCTTCAGAACAAGCCCAGCGGCCTGCCGGGTTGGTAGGCACATTGCCCCTATTGTAGGAGGGGCAGACCGTCGCCTGCGCCTGCATGGGAGACTTTGCAAGGATACAAGAGCAATATAAATATATGGGGGAATTTTCAATAACGCAACAGTTTCACCAAGCAGAAAGAAATGCGAACAGGATCAAAAGACAAGGAAAGACAGGACCACAAGCAATGCAGCTCAACTCAAGTTTAGAAGAGGTTATATCTGCAGCATATGGAATGTCTTGAGTGGTCAACAGGTCACATGAAGCCAGGCCCATTGGGATACACAGTATGAGGTCCATGTGTGTTTTGACTGTCAACTATGGCTGCCAAATCTTTCAGAATAAAATCATGTGATATCCTGGCTGGATTCACAGCACTCTGGGGAAAGCCACCCTGGGCCTTGATCTCAGTTTCCAAGGGCGACTCTCAGGCATGGCCTCCTAAAATCCTAACAAAATTCATGGCAATACTTCTCTGAGATCAGATTCAGAAATCAGTTTCTAAGGGGAATCACACCAGAGTTCAAGCCCAGGTGGACCCAGTCATCTCTTCCAACCACCACCCAAATGAACACAATTAAATCCAAAACACTCCCACATGTCTCTCATCTTCTTCGACATACACACTCATCATTCCCTCTGGCTGGAGGTGTCCATGAGGGGCCCAGCCCAAGACAGTGTCCAAAATAACATCCCTTGCCCCTCATTGGCCTAAAGTCAGGGTGGCCTGGACACCCTTCCTGTGAACCAGGATTGATCAAATAGGCCTGCATTTAATTCTGCTATGCTTCATTTGTGGCCTTGTGACTCTGGGGTTTAGAGTATTTATGTGAATTGGCATCATGACAACATCCAAGCACCTATGGGCTAGGCTCTGCAGGGATTAGAAGAACTCATTTGATGCAAAGGATCCCTATTCTCACTTGATAGAAGTCAGGAACCTTACAGAGGAAGGTGAGAGACTTCATCAACAATAACTGCTCTTTTGGCCATTATGGTTTAGGATGCACACATGGGATCTTTCTTTAGATCAATCAGGTGCTGGGAATATAAGCCACAGCCTCACACAGGGCCAAGAGGCTGATTCAGACCCATCCCTTACCAAAGCAATTAAGCAAAGAGCCACAGGTGATGCCCATTCATTTCCATTTGAAAATTGTTTTCTTCAGGCTTCACAAAGTTTGGCCTGAGGCAAAGACCTACCTGACTTTCAGGGCAACAGCAGGCCCAAAGCTGGGTTTCTCAATTGAGACTTTACTGGTCACACTGATATCTGAGTTTTCTGAGATACTCCCAATTAACTTCAGCTATCCAGTACATGGCCATGTCACAGAGCTTGAAGGTGGTACATATCTTGGACACAAAACCATGAGCCTATTCTGGAGAGTGGCCAGAATTCATGAAGAAAACAAGAACTTAAGAAGATAGCAGGTTTGGCCCAACCATAAGGCAAGCCACAGTCCATTATCAACTGGGCATGATGAATGCTGGAAAGCTTTCTACTAGACAGGAGACATCCATTGAAGCATTCTCTTTTCTAATGTCTACAATCACAGACACAGTGAGATACACAGACATAGAAACACTCGTCTTGTCAAACAACTTACTAGACACAGTCCACTTCAAACCAAACAAACTGCCTTTCCTACCTATTCTCAGAACATGAGGCAAAACCTCAAACTCACACCCACACCCACAAAGGCACCTCCTTACCTCAAGTAGATCTGTAACTATCCGGAGAGTTCTCTGACTGGTGGGCCATACTATGTTCCCACAAAATTGCGTGTCCTGTCTCAGATCTGGTCTCCTTGGACAATTTGATGAAGTTGTCATGAGCCAGCAGTGAGACACTACCTGATTTCTCAGGAAAGGCCCCTCTTGAGAGCTCTCCTGGCATGTCGTCATCCTGGCATCAGTAGGAACCAAGAAAGACTGACTCTGTCTGTGGTAAATCCAAACAAGTGAGCCCACTTGGACTGGGACTGGGTCTGGCTCTGGGTGCCTGGTTTCTTGGATTCCAAGTTCAGAGAGTTCCATCACCAAGGAAATGAGGTAGGACACTTCCTTCTGGAACTGAATGAGGTCACTGCCTTGGCAACAACTTGGTTCTAACTGTTGCTTCCAAGGGTCCCATGAACTGGAGGCTCCCCCTACTACCTGTGACACTTTCACAAGTTAGAATGGTATATCAACCATAAGCACCCGGGAACAGCTCTCCACACAGGCCTGGTTTTGTCCATCTTTTCTACATTAAGAAGAGAGATGCTGATTCAGACGCATCCCTTCTTCCTGACCAGGTTGTTTACCTTGGAAGTTGAATTTGCTCTCTCAGGTCCTTCATAGCGGCCTACATCTTTTCCAAGGATCATATCTGCATGGACATTTGTGGTTCTCAGAAGGTGATAGACCCCCCACATTCCTGTATTGTAATACCATCTCTGTGCCTGCTCCTCTGTAAAGTTAGATTAAGGAAACAGTTTATGGTTAGGGTAAATAAGAGGTTTGATTTTGGTTAAGAAAAAATCTGTGGGATGAATAATGATATGGGAACTTGTGATATTTATAAGAATATAGAGGGGAAATATATCTATGAAAACAGAAATCTAGGTAAGATTTGAAGCCCAGAAGGGCATTGGGCCCTTGAATGGGATACTTAGCTTTGATTTACTTTCTGTACAGATATCTCAGATAAATCGATATACAATGGCATAGGACATTGTACCTTGGATGATTGAATGTAGAAGAGAACATCCAGTCAAAAAGGGATAGTCAGTAGGATTAGGAAGAGTTTCAGTAGGTTTAGGAAGAAGAATGAGTATAGAATTTGGAACAAAAATTCTTTAGTCATAGGGTTTCGCTAAGAGATTGAATGTAAGTATCAGCACATGTGAAGAGTCTGTCACAATGATGAACTGGGAAAAATATGTAGGAAAGCAGATATCAATAGAGACATTACGAAATCAGGCAAAGTATAAAGTCAGTGATAGGATTAGACATTTTCAACTGGGTTAAGTTTGAATATATAATCTTAAAAAGAAACAAATATGTGGTAACAAATAGGATTAAAATTTGAGAGAATTAGACAACCTGGACATGGATGTTTTTATTAAACCATGTTCACTTTCCATTTAGGGTTTTGTACAATCATAAGTGTGTAGTTTGCATTTTGTGTCCAGAATATTAATGTAATAAAATGTATATGTAGATCAGGTGACATAAGTATATCTTCCAGCATTTCTGAGAGCAATATTTTGAAGATGTATAAATTATTATTGGTGGTACAAAGAGGTGTACCCTCTGTCTATAAATATTGAGATAATGCATGAATAGTCAATACTGTGAATAAATAATATAACTAGTTCCACTTTTAATAATGGATTTAATTGATATCTGAAAATATCTTAACAATCTTATAATGATATTCAATCATTCATTCCAACCAGTTATACTTATAATGGTAATATTAGGGTTATGGTTTATCATGAAGGGTGTGTGAGTTTTGCTTCAAAAGTGATTATGAAAATCGAAAATAATGTGTTTAGAAAGAAGTCTCATGAAAAAACCAGTCAAGAAACATGGAGGAATACATTTGTTCTGAATCAGGAAGTGATGGAAAGTGAAACAAATGCCTATAAATTTGCTAACTTGTGGATGAAATATATATCCTAAGATGTGCATAAAGTGAAGAAATAATGTACCAGTGTTGAATAGAAATGAATGCCAAAATACACTTCACATCCCATAGGAATCTACTTGCATTGATGTTCAACTGAGAAATTTACTGTAGAAATATTAGGATTTGTAAGCACCATTCTCTGAAGTTAGTTGTCATTACTAAGAAACAAATATGCAGTTCATGTGGATGAATATTTCTGAGAATAATCTTGTGAAAGTTTATTATAAATCCACATAGGGAAATATAATGAATTTTAGGAGTGTACAATAAGACACATATATTTCATATTTTGAAAAATCTGGAGAATGTATATATATATATATATATATATATATATATATATATATATATATATATATACACACACAGAGACATTAAAAAGTAGCAATATTATGCCAATCAAAATTCACCATGAAATATATATAATCCACTGATCCAAAAATATTCATTTTACTGAATGTGGATTTATGAATAATGTTGTTCAACTAGGAAGCTCACCCATAGGTTGAATTTAAAGTTCCAAAAGCATTTAGGAGGAGTGATCTCTTCTCACAATTTGTATCTGCCAAGTAAGCCACCTTACATGAATGTAAGTGTGGTACCAGGTATGATTCTATATGTGCATATATAAATACATTTGCTGAATAGGCTACAAAGAAAGGGAGGCAGGAATTCATATATATGTTAACTTTAAAAACACACGGAGAACTATTTCAACAAAAAAATTAACTAGATTTATAACTCCTACCTTATATAATGCAAAAGGCAATCCAACTATACACCATGCCTCCTCTGAACTGCTTGTATTTAATTCTGTTTGGGTTATTTTTCTCCATCATATTAGGATTAGGAGTCAGAGTCTAGTAGGCTATCGGTTAGTGTCAGGGATTCAGTATTTCGAATGGAAAATTGGTAAATGAATCAAATGTGTATGTAAATATGTACTACACAAAAAACCTTCCCACGCTCTTTGAGAACATTACCTTCGCCTCAAGTAAGACACACTTAGAGGAGAAGAGTTAGAAAATTTGTGAATACATATCTGGAATGGAATATGCTCAGGAGTACACTTTGGAAGAAGTAGAGGAGTTTCCAAAAGTAAGGGACAGGGTAAATACTCCACAAACATGGAGCTCTTTGGCCTAAAGACTTCTTGACAAACTGCCTCTGAGATTGAGCACTTGAAATATATGTAGTTGTCAGGATCTTTATCTTCCTTTGTAGTTACATCATCAAAGCTGGGTCTGCATCTACTTGACCTGGAGGACATGGTTTATTATTTTCCAATGAACATGAGGCAGCAGTGCTGAATTTTCTCTTTGTAGGTAAACTGTGGCCACTGGGGGCTAATTTTCTCCCCGTGTGGACTGTGAAGCCATATGGTCGTCCACCACTTTTCATGGTGTTTTTTGCTGCTGCACTGGAGTTTTGTATTTGCTTCATGAAATAAAAGGAGTTCAACTGGGATACAGTGCTGGAGGGAGTTTTGTCACGTGTAGTGGGTCAGGGTCTGCAGGAGAATGCACCAAGCAGCCTTCTATCCCACATAGCTTGCCCCCTTGACCATAGCAACCTGATTCTGAACATTGCCCTGAAACATCTCCATATAACAAGATGCCTTTACATATAAGGGTCTGCTGACTGCACCATGTCAGTAACATGCCTTTTGGAAGCCAATGGCAGATCCACATTGGCCCACCACAGATGTTTTATCACACACCTGCCAACCATTGCTCTAGGCCCACTACTCAGGCTCCAACTTACTGGCATCTCTTTTCTACACCATTTTCATGAAACCCAGTCAATCAAGGCGCTGTCTGGAATACTCATTATCAGCAACAGGACAACCAAAGGTTCTCCAGTGCTACCTGGTAATAAGAATTCAAATATTTCATGGTATTTATCTAGCTATTTTTCAAGTATGAGGTTGGAGTCATTGTGGGCTTCAGTTCATTCAGAAGCCATTAAATGGTGAGGAGGCTCATTTCAATGAACGCTCTTGAGAACTCTCAAAGGGAAGTCTTCCAAAGGAGTGGCCAAAAGGTCACATGAAGCCAGGCCCATTGAGGTCTACAATGTGAGGTCCATGCGTGTTTAGACTCTCAACTATTTCTGCCAAGTTTTTCAGAATAAAATCATGTGATATGCTGGCAGATATTCCCAGTGCTCTGTGGAAAGCCAACCTGGGCATAGATCTCAGATTTCAAGGGTGACTCTCATGTGTGGCCTCCTAATATCCCAACACAATTCATGGCCATGCTTCTCTGAGGTCAGTTCCAGAACGCACTCTCTAAGGGGAATCACACGAGAGTTTAAGCCCAGGTGGACCCAGTCATCTCTTCCAACCGCCACAAAAATGACCACAATTAAAACTAAAACACTCCCACATGACCCTCATCTTCTTGCATATATACACTCATCATCACCTCTGGCTGGAGGTTTCCTTGAGGGGTGCAGCTCAAGACAGTGTCCAAAATAAGCTCCCTTGCCCCTCATTTGCCTAGTGTCTGGGTGGCCTGGACACCCTTCCTGTGAACCAGGAGTGATCAAATAGGCCTGCCATTAATACTGCTCTGCTCCTACAATTTGTGGCCTACTGACTGTCGGGTATATATTCTTAATGTGATTTGGAGTCATGAGAAAACTCAAGCACCTCTGCAGGGCTTTGAATATCTTACTTGACCCAAAGGATCCCTATTCTCACTTGATGGATGTCAGGAACCTTACAGAGGAAGGCGAGAGACTTTATCCAAAATGAGTGCTCTTTTGGCAATTTTGATTTTAGATGCACACATGGGAACTTTTCCAGATCCATCAGGTGCTGAGAATCTAAGCCACATCCTCAAACAGGGCCAGAGGCTGATTGAGATACATCTCTTTCCAATGCAATTAAGCAATTAGCAACAGGTGATGCCCATTCAATTCCATTTGAAAACTGTTTTCTTCAGGCATCACAAATGGGTGGCCTGAGGCCAAGACATTCCTGACATTTGGGCAACAGAATAATAGGTAAGAAAAAGGCCCAAAGCAGGGTTTCTCCACTGAGATTTTACTTGTCACACTGATATCTGTGTTTTGTGAGATGTTCGCCATTCCCTTCAGCTATGCAGTACATGGCCATGTCACAGAGCTTGGATGTGGTACATATCATAGACACAAAACCATGAGCCTATTCTGGAGAGTGGCCAGAATTCAGGAAGAAAACAGGAACTTAGGAAGATAGCAGGTGTTACCATTCAATAAGGCAACCCACAGTCCATTCATAAATTAGGCAGGATGAATGATGGGAAGCTTTCTACTAGACAGGACACATCCAATGATGCATTCTCTTTTCTAAAGTCTAAAACAATGGAAACAGTGGGAAACACAGACATAGAAACACTCGCCTTGTCAAACGACTTACTAGAAACAGTTTACTCCAAACCAAACAAACCGCCTTTCCTACCTATACTCAGAACATCAGACAAAACCACAATAACACACCCAAACCCACAAAGGCACCTCCTTCCCCCTAGTAGGTCTGTGACTATCCAGACTGTCCTCTGACTGGTGGGCCATATTATGTTCCCACATCGTGGCCTGTCCTGTCTCAGATCTGGTCTTTTTGGCCAACTCTGTGAAGTTGTCAGGAGAAAGCGGTGAGCCACTACCTACTTTCTCATGAATGGCCTCTCTTCAGAGCTTTCCTGGCATTTGGCCATCCTCACATCAGTAGGTAATAAGAAAGACAGATTCAGTCCTTGGTAAATCCAAACAAGGGAGACCACTGGGTTGGGAGTGGGACTGCCTTTGGGTGCCTGGCTTCCTGGATCCCAAGTTCAGAGAGTTCCATTACCAAGGAAGTGAGGTAGGTCACTTCCTTCAGGAACTGAATGAGGTCAATGCCTTTTCAATGACTTTGTCCTAAGAGTTGCTTCCAAGGGTATCATTAGATGGAGGCTACCCCTACTTCCTGTGACACTTTCACAAGTTAGAATGGTATATCAACATTAGGAACCCAGGAACAGCTCTCCACAAATGTCTGGTTTGGTCCATCTTTTCTACAATAAGAAGACAGAGGCTGATTCAGACACAACCCTTGATCCTGACAGGGTTGTTTGCTATTGAAGATGACTTTTGCTCTCTCAGGTCCTTCATAGCTGCCTACATCTTCTCCAGATATAATTTCTGAACGGACATTTGAGGTTCTCAGCAGGTGGAAGATCCCCTACTTCCCTGTATTATAAGACCAACTCTGTCCCTGTGCTTCAGTAAAGTTAGATTGAGGGAACAGTGTAGGGTTAGAGTTGATAACATGTTAGATTTGGGTTATGAATCATTCTGCTGGATGAATAATGGTATTGGGAACCTGCGATATTTATAAGAATATAGGGGTGAAATATATGTATGAAAACAAAAATCTATTTAAGATTTGAAGCCCAGAAGGGCATTGGGCCATTGATTGTGATACTTAGCATTGAATTATGTTCCTCATAGATGTCTCAGATAAATCGATATACAATGGCATAGGACCTTGTACCTTGGTTGATTGAATGTAGAAGATAACATCCAGTCAAAAACGATAGTCTACAGGATTAGGATGATAGTCAGTAGGATTAGGAAGAAGAGTGAGTTTAGGATTTGGACCAAAAGTTCTTTAGCAATAGGGTTTCGGGTAGAGAATGAAGGTAAATGTCAAGACATGTGAAGAGTCAGTCACAATTATGACCTGGAAAAAATACATAGGAAAGCAGATATCAATAGCGACATTACGAAATCAGGCAAAGTATAAAGTGAGTGATAGGATTATTCATTTTCAACCGGGTTGAGTTTCAATATATAATCTTAGAAAGAAACAAATATGTAGTCACCAATAGCATTAACATTTGAGAGCATTAGGCAACCTGGAAATGGATGTTTTTATCAATCCATATTCACTTTCCATTTAGGCTTTGGTACAATCATAAGTGTGACCTTTGCACTTTGTGTCCAGAATATTTCTGTGATAAAATATATATGTAGATCAGGTGACATGAGTATTTCTTCCAACACTTCTGGGAGCAATATTTTGAAGATGAATAAATTAGTATGGGGAGTACAAATAGGTGTACCATGTGTTTATGAATATAGAGATAATGCATGAATAGAACATACTGTGAATAAATAATATAACTGGTTCCAACTTTAAATAACGGTTTGAATTGTATCTGAAAATAAACAGGAAATCTTATATTGATATACAAACATTCATTCCAACCAGTTATACATCTAATGGTAATATTTGGGTTATGGTTTATCATGAAGAGTGTGTGTGTTTTGCTTCAATACCGATTATGGAAATCAAAATAAGGTGTTTGAAAGGAAATCTCATGAAAAGACCAGTCAAGAATCATGAAGGAATACATGTGTTCTGAAGCAGGAAGTGATTGAAAGTGAAACAAATGCCTATAAATTTGTGAACTTGTGGATGAAATATGTATCCTCTCATGTGCAATCCTGAAGAAATAGTAATGCACCAGTGTTGAATAAAAATGAACATCAAAATACACATCATGTCCCATAGGAATCTACTTGCATTGATGGTAAACTGGGTCAGGTACTGTAGAATTATTAGAATTTGTATGCACCATTCACTGAAGTTAGTTTTCAGTACTAGGAAGATAATATGAATTTCAGGTGGATGAATATTACTGAGAATAATCTAGTGAAAATTTGATTATAAATCCACATAAATAAATATGAATGAATTAAGGGAGTGTATTTAAGACACATATATAAAATATTTTGAGAAATCTGGAGTATATATATATATATATATATATATATATATATATATACAAAACGCAAACACAGGCATTGAAAAGTAGCAATATATGTGCAAAACGAAATTCATCATGAAATATATATCATTCACAGATGCAAAAATATTTATTTTACTCAACATGGATATGGATAATACTGTATAACTAGGAAGTTCAAACATTGGTTGAATTTTCAGTTCCAACAGCTTTTAGGAGGAGTTTTCTCTTCTCACAATTTGTATCTGCCAAGTCAGCCATCTCACAATAGTATACGTGTGATGCCAGGTAGGATTCTATATGTGCAGATAAAAACACATGTGCTGAATAGGCTACAGAGAAAGGGAGACAGGAATTCACATATTTGTTAACTTTAAAAACACATGGAGATCTATTTCAATTAAAAATTAAGAACATTTATAACACCTACCCTTTATCATGCAAAAGGCAAGTTCAACTACTCCATGCCTCCTCTGAACTGCTTGTATTTCTATTCAGCTTGGTTTATTTTTCTCCATCATATTAGGATTAGTAGTCCGAATCTAGTAGGTTTTGGGTTAGTATCAGGAATTCAGTATTTCTAATGGAAAATAAAAAAAAAATGTATCCAATGTGTATGGAAATATGTGCCACACAAAAATCTTCCCACTCTCATCCAGAGCCATGCATTGACATTACCTTCACCCCAAGAAAGACACAATAAGAGGAGAAGAGTTAGAAAATCTGTGAATACATATCTGGAATGGAATATGCTCAGGAGTTCAAAACCTTGGAGTTGGTAGATGAGTTTCCAAAAGTAAGGGACAGGGTAAACACTCCACAAACATGGAGCTCTGTTGGCCTAAAGACTTCTGCAGAAAATGCCTCTGAGTTTGGGTACTTGAAATATACGTTGTTGTCAGGAGCTTTAGCTTCCTTTGTAGTGAGACCATCAAAGCTAGGTCTGCATCTACGTGACCTGGAGGACATGGTTTCTTATTTACCAATGAACATGAGGCAGCAGTGTTGAATTCTCTCTTTGTTGGTAAACTGTGGCAGCTGGGGCCTAAGTGTCTCCCCATTTGGACTGTGAAGCCATTTGGTCATCCTCTACTTTTCGTGGTGTTTCTTGATGTTGCACTAGGAGTTTGGTATTTGCTTCATGAAATAAAAGGAGTTGAACTCGGACAAAGTGCTGGAGGCAGTTCTGTCACGTGTTGTGGGTCAGGGTCTGCAGAACAATGCACTAACCAGGCTTATATCCCACAATGCATGGCCACTTGACCATAGCAAACTTATTCTGAACATTGACCTGAAACCTCTCCATATAACAAGATGCCTTTTCATACAAGCGTCTGCTACCTGCACCATGTCACTCACAAGCAATTTGGAAGGCAATGGCAGATTCACATAGCCACAAAACAGATGTTTTATCACACACCTGCACACCACTGCTCTAAGCCCACTACTCAGCAGGCTCCAACTTACTGGCATCTCTGTGCTACATAATTTTCACCAAACCCAGTCAATCAAGGCACTGTGTGGTATGGTCATGATCAGCAACATGACATCCAAAGTTTCTCCAGTGCCAACTGGTCATGGGAATTTAAAAAAAATTTATGATATTTATGTATCCACTTTTCAAGGTTGAATTTGGAGGCACTGTGGGTTTCAATTCATTCAGGAAACATTAAATGCTGAGTAAGCTCATTTCAATGAAAGATCTGGAGAACTCTCACAGGCAAGGCTTACCAAAGAGTGGCCAAAAGGTCACAAGAAGCCAGGCCTATTGAGATCTACAATGTGAGGTGTATGTGTGTTTTGACTCTAAACTATGGCTGCCAAGTCTTTCAGAATAAAATCATTTGATATGCTGGCTGAGATTTCCAGTGCTCTGTGGAAAGCCACCCTGGGCCTATATCTCAGTTTCCAAGGGCGACTCTCATGCGTGGTCTCCTAAAATCCCAACAAAATTCATGGCAGTACTTCTCTGAGGTCAGTTCCAGAACTCAGTCTCTAAGGGGAATCACACCAGAGTTCAAGCCTATGTTGACCCACACATCTCTTCCAACACCCACACAAATGACCACATTTAAAACCAAAACACTCCAACATGACCCTCATCTTATTCCATCTAGACACTCATCTTTATCTCTGGCTGGAGTTTTCCATGAAGGACGCAGGCCAAGACAGTGTCCAAAATAAGCTCACTTGCCCCTCATTTGCCTAAAGTCAGGGTGCCCTGGACATCCTTCTTGTAATCCAGGAGTGAACAAAAGACCTGCTGTTAATACTGCTCCGCTTCTCCAAATTGAGGACTACTGACTCTGGGGTTTAGGTTTTTTATGTGAATTGGAGTCATGAGAAAACCCAAGCACCTATGGGCTAGCCTCTGCAGGGATTTGAAGAACTAATTTGAAACAAAGGATCCCTATTCTCACATTATGGAGGTCAGGAGCCTTACAGAGGAAAGTGAAAGACTTCATCCACAATGACTGCTCTTTTGCCCATTTTGGTTTTGGATGCACACATGGGATCTTTCTTTAGATCCATCATGTGCTGAGAATCTAAGCCACAGCCTCACACAGCACCAAGAGGCTGATTCAGACACATCCCTTTCCAATGCAATTAAGCAAAGAGCCACAGGTGAGGCCCATTAATTTCTATTTTAAAAATGTTTTCTTCAGGCTTCACAAAGCTGTGGTCTGAGGCAAAGGCTTTGCTGACATACATGGGAAGAGAACAAAAGGTAAGCAAAAAGCCCAAAGCAGGGTTTCTCCACTGAAACTTACTGGTCACACTGATATCTGAGTTTTCTGAGATGCTCGCCATTCCTTCAGCTATCCAGTACATGGCCATGTCACAGAGCTTGGACGTAGTACATATCTTGGACACACAACCATGAGCCTATTCTGGAGAGTGGCCAGAATTCAGGAAGAAAACAGCAACTTAGGAATGTAGCAGGTGTTGCCCATTGATAAAGCAAGCTACATTGCATTCATAAATTGGGCAGGATGAATGCTGGAACGCTTTCTACTAGACAGGACACATCCATTGATGCATTCTCTTTTCTAATGTCTACAACCACGGACACATTGGGATACACAGAAATAGAAACAGTCACCTTGTCAAATCACTTATTAGAAACAGTTCACTCCAAACCACACAAACCACCTTTCCTACCGATTCTCAGAACATGAGACAAAACCACAAACACACACCCACACCCACAAAGGCACCTCTTTTCCCCAAGTAGGTTTCTGACTATCCGGTGTGTCCTCTGACTGGTGGGCCATACAATGTTTTCCCAAAATGGCCTGTCCTTTCTCAGATCTGGTCTCCTTGGCCAACTCCGTGAAGTTGTCAGGAGCCAGCGGTGAGCCAATACCTGCTTTCTCAGGAAAGGCCACTCTTCAGAGCTTTCCTGGCATTTGGCCATGCACACATCAGTAGGAAATAAGAAAGACTGACTCTGTCCTTGGTAAATCCAAAGAAGTGAGAACACAGGGACTGGGACTGGGACTGGATTTGGGTGCCTGGCTTCCTGGATCCCAAGTTCAGAGATTTCCATCACCAAGGATGTGAGGTGAGGTCACTTCCATCAGGAACTGAATGAGGTCACTGCCTTGGCAACCGTGTTGTCCTAACAGTTGCTTCCAAGGGTACCATGAAATGGAGGCTACCCCTACTTCCTGTGACACTTTCACAAGTTAGAATGGTATATCAACCATAGGCAACTGGAAACAGCTCTCCACACAGGCCTGGTTTGGTCCTTCTTCTCTACATTAAGAAGAGAGTGGCTGATTCAGACACATCCCTTCATCCTGACCAGGTTGTTTGCAATGGAAGATGACTTTTGCTGTATCAGTTCCTTCATTGTTACGCACTACTTCTTCAGGGATCATTTTTGCATGGACCTTTGAGTTTCTCGGCAGTTAGAACATCCCCTACATTCCTGTATTGTAAGACCAACTCTGTCCCTGCTCTTCTGTAAATTTAGATTGAGGTAACAGTGTATGGTTATGGTTAATAACAGGTTTGATTTGGATTAGGAATCATTCTGCTGGATGTATAATGGTATTGGGAACTTGCAATATTTACAAGAATATATAGGTAAAATATAAGTATGAAAACAGAAATCTAGGTAAGATTTGAAGCCCAGAAGGGCATTGGGCCCTTGATTGTGATACTTAGCTTTGTTTTATTTTCTGCACAGATGTCTCAGATAAATCGATATACAATTGCATAGGACCTTGTACCTTGGATGATTGATTGTCAAAAAGAACTTTCAGTTATAAAGGGATAGTCGGTTGGATTAGGAAGATAGTCGGTAGGTTTAGAAAGGAGAGTGAGTATAGTATTTGTACCAAAAGTTATTTAGCTATAGGGTTTTTTGTATAGAGTGAATGTAAATGTCCACACATGTGAGAGTCAGTCACAATGATGAACTGTTGAAAATATGTAGGAAAGCAGATATCAATAGAGACATTAAGAAATCTGGTAAAGTATATTCGGTAGTGAGTGTTTAATAAAATAGGTACTTGTCACTCCCTGTTATCCTGTATGCTTAATAAAACACTGTTGAAATCTTGAGAACTGTTTCCTAATCTTGTTTCCAGAATGTGCTGACCCCAACTGCCAAACTGCAGAATGTACTCCCTCGCTCGTTTGCACGCAAACATCTCACTGGCCCGGACCCATCAATTAACTTCCCTCCCTGCCCTCTCCAATGAAAATATATAAGCTCTGCTTAAGCTGTTCTCAGGGCTCTCTGCTCTATTCAAGTGAGCTCTGAGCCCCAGCATGCTGGACCCTCAATAAACCCTTTGCTTTTGCATGAGACAGTCTCTTGGTGGTCTCTTCCCGCAACGCTCGCCCGACCTTTACATATGGACATTCCACCGAGATCCGGCAGCGGCGGACGAGAGACCCCAACAGGCTTCTCTCGGGGTATGTAAGGTGCCACTTTCTGGTTTCAGGTTTCAGGTTATGGCTTGGCAAAATGGCTGTCAATGAAGAGTGTGAGCTCTCTCCGACAGTGGCTGACAGACATGTCACAGAGCCACAGGCCACGTACCTGGGGGACGCCCCTGAGGATTCAGGAAATCGAGGAACAATAGTCTCTTCGAATCAGTGATATTTTGTTTCAGATTTGGTATTGCCAGCCCATTGGGTTTTGCCGGCTACTCAGTCCTGGTCTCAGTGTTGGACGTCCATTGGGTGTCTTTATTTTCTTGTCTTGTCTGTGTCGTGTGTCGTTGCTTTTACTGTTTGTGTATCTTTCATTATGGGACAGAGCACTTCAATGCCTCTGTCCCTGACCCTTGATCACTGGACCAAAGTACACTTAAGGACTCAGAGTCTTTCTTTTTCAGTAAAACCCTGGACCTAGCAGAATCTCTGTGACTCAGAATGGCTCACCTTTAGATTCGGATGGCCCCTAGAAGGATATTTCTACTTCCCACTAATTTAAAAAGTAAGAGATATTGTCTTTCAGCCAGGGAAACATAGCCATCCAGATCAACAGCCATATATCTTAACTTGGAAGGACCTCTGCAAATCTCCTCCTCCATGAGTGAGGCCTTTCCTTGCCCCTGCCCCTGCTCCTAATCCTTCCCCCATGATCTCTCAAACCCTCTGCTCCTCCTCCTCCTCCACCCTGTGTTCTCCCTGAGTCAAAGATTTGACTCTACTGGACTCTCCTGCCCCTGCTTATCTCCTGCCCACGTCCCCCAACCCCCAACACCCTCTAAGTGATTCCCCTGCTGCTGACACTGCCTCTCCACCATTGGAGGAAGCTAAGCCAGCCCAGCGCACCACCAGATAACTCCCCTGCTGCACACACAGCCCCTCCTCCCCTGGAGGAAACTGGTCAGGCTAAAGGAACTCACCGGCGGTAAATATTTGAAAACGCTGGTACTCCCGTTATGCTCCCCCTCAGTCCCTACAGGCTAGTGACTGACAACGTCCTTGGGGGAAAAATGCAAGACTATCAATATTGGCCTTTCTCCTCTTCAGACGTATATAACTGGAAAAATAATAATCCCCCTTTTACCGAGGACCCCACCCGGCTCTCAGGTGTGGTTGAGTCATTGATGTTTTCACACCAGCCTAATTGGGATGACTGCCAACAACACCTAGGGACTCTCTTCATGACAGAGGAACAAAAGAGAATCCTCCTGGATGCTAGAAAAAAATATTCTCAGACCAGATGGGTGACCGACCCAACTTCCCAAAATATTCAACACGGCTTTCCCTTGAACCAACCCAACTGGGACCCCAACACCTTTGAAGGTAGGGAGCATTTGTCCACTTATCACCGGGCTCTAATTGCGGGTATTTTTGTGGCCGCTAGGTGACCAACAAATTTGGCCAAGGTAAGAGAGATTATTCAAGGGCCTGATGATTCCCCCTCTATGTTTCTAGAGAGAATTATGGAGGCATATAGGAGATATACTCCTTTCGATCCTCAGGCAGAGGATCAAAATGCATACGCATGATGGCCTTTATTGGGCAAGCTGCCCTGGATATTAAAAGAAAGTTACAATGCTTAGATGGATTACAAGATATGACTTTGAGAGATTTAGTCTGAGAAGCCAAGAAGGTATACTATAAGATAGAAACTGAGGAAGAGTAGGGAGCAAAGGGAGGATAAAGAAAAAGACAGACTAAGGCATTGACTAAGATCTTGGTCTCAACAACAAATAGGCCAGAAATAAGAAACATGTAGACAGGAAGGAATACCTGGTCCCACACTACAGGCCACCCCTGGCCTCAGATCAATGTGCCTACTGTATAGAAAATGGACTCTGGGTCAAAGAGGCCCCTAGAAAAGGACAGCCATGCCAGCCAGCCATTCTGACTCTGGAGGATGACTAAGAACGTCAGGGCTCAGATCTCCTCACAGAGGTCAGGGTAACTTTTGAAGTAGAGGGGACCCCAGTAAACTATGAAGTAGATACAGGGGCAATATACTCAGCCCTTAAGGCCCCATTGGGCTCTCTTTCAAATAAAAGGTCTCTAATTCAAGGGGCTAATGACAGTAAATATTGGGCTTGGACAATTAAGAGGACCATGGACCAGGGGGAAAAAATATCCATCACTCCTTTTTAGTAATCCAAGAATGCCCGGCCCCATGATGGGCAGAGATCTGCTCACCAAGCTCCGGGCCAAAAGAACTTTTAACCCTGAAGGCCCTCAAGTGGAATTTCTAAATCCTTCAGTAAAAACTCCTATAGTCACGGCTCTAAATATGACCGTAGAAAATGTACATCAACTCACTCACCTTGGTTCAAAAAAATTGTATTCATTCCTGAAGGATCAAGAACAGAGTTTTCCAATAACCGACTCACAGAGAAAGAAAATAACTGAACGGGTAACAAAAGCCTTTCGGGTCCATGAATTGGTTAATGATTACCCTTCCAAGCTTCCTGCAGGAAAGCACCTACGAGGAGCCAGACCAGGACAATTCTGGTAAGTGGACTTTACTAAAATTAAGCCAGCAAGTGATGAACTTAAATATCTCCTAGTCTTTGTAGATACTTTTTCAGGATGGATAGAAGCCCTCCCCAGGAAAAAAAAAGAAAAAGAAAAAAAAGAAACAGCACAAATGGTGGTCAAGATGATCCTGGAAGATATTTTTCCAAGAAACGGCCTCCCTAAAGTAATAGGGTCTGATAATGCACCCGCATTTGTGGCTCAGGTAAGTCAGAGGTTTGCCAGGACCCTGGGGATTAATTGGAAGTTACATTGTACTTATAGACCACCGAGTTCAGGACAGGTAGAAAGAATGAATAGAACCATTAAAGAGACCATAACGAAATTAAGCTTAGAGACCGGCATAAAAGATTGGACTATGCTCCTGCCTTATGCACTGTTTAATGCAAGAAATACTCCCTCTGTTTCTTTGTGTAACCTCACCCCCTATGAAATTCTCTATGGTGTCTCTCCTCCAGGACGGGACCTAACCCAAACTCTAAGACCTAAGGATCCCTTCCACACCCCCTTGCTTGACAGAATTAAAGCTCTTAAAAGAACACAGGGATACCTGCGAAAACAGATGGCCACTGCCTACCAAACTGGGGACGAGGGAACTGCACATCGATATCAAGTAAGAGACTTCGTCTAGGTAACACGACATCAGGTGTCATCCCAGGAACCCCGCTGGAAAGAACCATAGCAGGTGGTACTTATAACACCTACAGCAGTAAAGGTAGACAGAATCTCTTCCTGTATCAATATCTCTCATCTCAAGCCTGCGGCCTGTCCAGACTCTGGCTGAAAACTGGAAAAGACTGGTAAAACTTTCAAATTGTGTATTCGCCATGTGGATAAGGCTATAGACTCTCCCTTTGACCACCAGTAGTCCTAACCCTCATCAGCCCGTTCAGAAGCGATGGCCGATCACAATCCTACTGGAAAAGAAGTATGGTCTATCTTGCATACAGCCCATTTAGGGACCTGGTGGCCATCTCTCCCCCCAGACATTTGTCAGCTGGGTATAGGTCTTTCCTATTGGGATATCCCTGATGAAGAGGATCCCACTAAAATTCCATTAAATCCCTTCTACACAATAGATAATGGAAACAATCATTATGGATGTAGGGACACGCGAGCCAGATGCAGGTTGGCTTGCCTAGATTACTGTTTGCCCGGCGGTCTATCAAAGACACAACAGTCACGGCTGTGTTGGGGGATAGCCGACTTCTTCTGTAAGTCATGGAGATGTGAGCATACAGGAAGTGCCTGATGGAACCCAAACTCCTAATCAATTTCTTTACAAAGCATTGGCCGTATTATAATTAGATAACCAAAACTGATGGCCCACAGAGGGGTCTCTTGATCCTCAAATCTGCATGACCTTTTTAACTTCTGCAAGTGATCAAAAAGGTGAAAGGTGATTCCCCTATGTGGAGGCATTTTCCCTCCTTTGCTCACATCCTGAACTATACTTCTCCAATAGATCCTCACACGCAGCCTTCTGCTCCAGACCCACTGCGGTCACTCCCACCTCAGCAACATGATTTCTCCCCTCCAATTTCTAGATCAAAAACCCAAACCTCCGCCGATTCTCAGACCATTACTCTCTTGCTGAGGTAGCAGGAACATAGGTACCCCTCCACCCACTCACTAATCTCTTCTCCTGTCAGTGCCTGCACCAGGTCCCACCAGGTCCTCTTACCAGTTAACCCAAAGCTCAAACCAGCTGAGGAGAGCCCTCAGATCCCTATCCAAAATGAAATGAAAATGGCCTTTAAAGTTTCTTTGTCATCACTGAAAACAGGTTACTAAGAATGTAAAGTCCCTCACAGTTTTTTTGGGATACTAACACCCGTATTCCCCTCTGCTCTACCTGTTCTACTGCTCAACTTTTTGTTTCTAGGAAAATCCCAAACCCCTTTCCCATTACTCTTTCACATCTCTCCTACCTCATTCAGATCAATGGAGCTGCTCACATCCACACCTTCCCCGTCTTCCCCCTCTGTACCAGGCCCACAGAAAAGTCTTAACTGACCTTCTCCAGAAGTCTTCACCATGGCTGACTTTAGGACTTTCAGCAAAAGAGTCCCTATAAAAGAGTTCAGAGTAGATAAACTTCCTCTTTTAGTGTTGCCCTGTTCTACTTGGCCACTGGCTAAAACAATCAGCACTCCTACGCTAGACACCTCCTTACTAGTTTTTCACAAAATATGTGAACAAGGCCTCTGGCCTTGAGCTGGGGCTTCACAGAGATGGCTAGATTTCTATGATAAAGATGTTACCAACTGGGCTCCATGGTAACAGCTGGCAGGGGGAAAATATAAAGGGAAGAAAAAGCTCTCCCTCACCCAGGTGTCCTTGAAAAGTTAACTTGCCCAGAACAGAGGAAAAAGCAGGAAAAAAAAACTGCCTTTTGTGAACTTCTGCAGACTGTGAACTTCTGAGCCCCTTCCCTTACATGTTGGGTACAAAATTCTGAAACTACCGAAACTTGGGTTTCAGGGGATTAGTTGATTACAACAGAAGTAATGCCCTCTGAATCCGTTTGCAACAAATAGGACTGTCTCCCTGTCTTTGGTACTATCTTAGGTGCCTTGCCTTGTCCGTCCTTACAAAAGTATAATTCTATATACTTAAACATTGTTTATGTTTTCATCAAATGGTCAACAGCTGTGATTAATTGTGTAATGGTGCAGATGTTTCCCAGAGTGTTTATTATGATGCAGGCTCATTTGAAGATCAAATAGGTGGCCATAAAACCCGGTTCCACTGGGAACATATATCCCTCACTTTAGCCATCCTATTAGGAATAGGAGTTGCTGCAGGGCTGGGCACAAGAACTACTGCCTTGGTCCATGGGACACAACAAATGACCCAATAAGAAGCAGCAATAGACCAAAACTTAAAGATATTAGAAACCTCTATCACAGCTTTGCAGGAATTTTTAACCTCTCTCTCTGAAGTTGTTTTACAGAACAGTCGAGTGTTGATCCTCCTCTTCATGAGAGAAGGGTTCCTTTGTTCTGCATTGATGGAAGAATGTTGTGTTTATGCCGACCATAGTGGAGTTGTTAAAAAATCTATGAGTAAATTAAAAAATGCCTTGAAGAGTGTCAACGAGAGAGAGAGGCCCAAAAAGGGTGGTTTGAGTCTTGGTTCACACAGTCCCCCTCGTTAACTACGAATTTATCAACCCTGGCCAGTCCAATAATAATCCTCATATTATTGCTAACTATAAAATCCTGTTTGCTAAACCGTGTAATTTCTTTTCTCCAAGCTGAAATTGGACAAGTTGAACTTATGGTAATACCCCATTAGCAGACAAATAATGTGACACCCCCCAATAATCACTTTTATGATTAAAAGTAGCCAGAAGAAGAATTGGGGGATGAAAGGTTAATAAAATAGGCACTTGTCACTTCCTTTTTTTTCTGTACGCTTAACAAAACACTGGTGAATTATTGAGAAATGTTTGCTAATCTTGTTCCCAGAATGTGCTGTCCCCAACTGACAAACTGCAGAATGTACTCCCTCACCCGGTTGCACGCAAACTGCCCACTTGCCCTGACCCATCAATAAACTTCCCTCCGTGCCATCACAAAGGAAAGTATATAAGCTCTGCTTAAGCTGTTCTCAGGGCTCTCTACTCTATTCAAGTGAGCTCTGAGTACCAGCATGCTGGACCCCCAATAAACCCTTTGCTGTTTCATGAGATAGTCTCTTGGTGGACTCTTTCTCCAACGCTCGCCTGACCTTTACTTGGATGATTGAATGTTGAAGAGAACATCCATTCAAAAAGGGATAGTCGGTAGGATTAGAAATATAGCTGGTAGGATTAGGACGAAGAGTGAGTATAGGATGAACTGGAGAAAATACGTAGGAAAGCAGATATCAATAGAAACATTATGAAATCAGGCAACGTATAAAGTGAGTGATAGGATTAGACATTATCAACACGGTTGAGTTTCAATATATAATCTTAGGAAGAAACAAATATGTACTAACCAATATGATTGACATTTGAGAGCATTAGGCAACCTGGACATGGATGTTTTTAGTAATCCAGGATTGCTTTCCATTTAGGCTTTGGTACAATCATAAGTGTGACCTTTGCATTTTGTGATCTGAATATTACTGGGATAAAATGTATATGTAGATCAGGTGACATGAGTATTTCTTCTAACATTTCTGGGAGCAATATTTTGAAGACGTATAAATTAGTATTGGGGGTACAAAAGTTGTACCCTGTGTCTATGAATATAGAAGTAATGCATGAATTGACAATACTGTGAATAAATAATATAACTGTTTCAACATTAAATAATGGATTGAATTGATATCTGAAAATATATAAGAAATCTTATATTGATATACAATCATTCATTCCATCGAGTTATACATCAAATGGTAATATTAGGGTTATGTTTTATCATGAAGGGTGTGTGCATTTTGCTTCAAAAGTGATTATGGAAATGGAAAATAATGTGTTTGGAATGAAGTCTCATGAAAAGAGGAGTCAAGAAACATAGAGGAATACATGTGTTCTGAAGCAGGAAGTGATTGTAAGTATAACAAAAGCCTATAAATTTACTAAGTTGTGGATGAAATATATATCATATGATGTGCAAAAACTGAAGAAATAGTAATGTAACAGTGTTTAATTAAAATGAACATCAAAATACACATCATGTCCCATTGGAATCTACTTGCATTGATGTTAAACTGGGTCAGTTACTGTAGAAACAATAGGATTTGTAAGGACCATTTAATCAAGTTAGTTTTCAGTACTAGGAAACAAAAATATATTCAAGGTGGATGAATATATCTGAGCATAATCTTGTGAAAATTTGACTATAAATCCACATTAATTAACATGAATGATTTTAGGGAGTGTATATATGACACAAATATTACATATTTTGAAAAGTCAGGAGAATATATATATACAAAAACACACACAGACACATTAAAAATTAGCAATATATATGCCAAACAAAATTCGTCATGAAATATACATAATCCACAGATTCAAATGTATTCATTTTACTGAACATGGATTTATGTATAATGTTGTTCAACTAGGAAGCTCACCCATAGGTTGAATTTTCAGTTCCAAAAGCATTTAGGAGGAGTGATCTCTTCTCAGAATTTCTTTCTGCCAAGTCAGCAACTTCACAAAATTTATGAGTGATATCAAGTAGGATTCTATATGTGCATATAAAAATACATGTGCTGAATAGGCTCCAGAGAAATGGAGACAGGAATTCACACATAAGTTAACTTTAAAAACAATGGAGAACTATTTCAATTAATAATTCAGTAGATTTGTATCACCTACCAAAAATCATGCAAAAAGGCAGTCCAACTATACATGATGCCTCCCCTGAACTGCTTGTATTTCTCTAGTGTTTGGGATATTTGCCTCCATCATATTAGGATTAGTATTCAGAGTCTAGAAGGGTGTGTGTTAGTATCAGGGATTCAGTATTTCGTATGAAAAATAGGAAAATGAATCCAATGTGTATGCAAATATGTGCTACAAAAAATCTTCCCACTCTCCTCCAGAACAATGCCTAGACATCACCTTCGCCCCAAATAAGACACAATTAGGGGAGAAGAGTTAGAAAATCTTTGAATACATATCTGCAATGAAAAATTATCAGGAGTTCACAACCTTGGATATGGTAGAGGAATTTCCAAAAGTAAGGGACAGGGTAAACACTCCACAAACATGGACCTTTTCCTGCCTAAAGACTTCTTGATAAACTGCCTCTAAGGATGGGCACTTGAAATATATGTTGTTGTCAGGAGCTTTAGCTTCCTTTCTAGTGAGACCATCAAAGCTAGGTCTGATACTCTGTGACCTGGAGGATATGCTTTCTTATTTTCCAATGAACATGAGGCAGCAGTGCTGAATTCTCTCTTTGTAGGCAAACTGTTGCCACGGGGGGCTAAGTGTATCCACATGTTGACTGTGAGTTCATTTGGTCATCCTCCACATTTCGTGGTGTTTCTTGGTGCTGCACTGGAAATTTGGTATTTGCTTCACGGAATACAAGGAGCTCAACTGGGACATAGAGCTGGAGGGAGTTCTGTCAGGTATGGTGGGTCAGGATCTGCATGAGAATGCACCAACCAGACTTCTATCCCACATAGTTTGCCCCCTTGACCATAATAACCTGATGGTGAACATTTCCGTTAAACCTGTCCTTATAAAAAGATGCCTTTACCTATAAGAGTCTGCAGGATGCAACATGTCAGCCACAAGCCTTTTGGAAGTCAAAGGCAGATCCACAAGGCCCCAGGACAGAAATTTTATCACAAAACTGCACACCACTGCTCTTGGTCCACTACTCAGTAGGCTGCAACTTACTGGCATCTCTGTTCTACACCATTTTCATAAAAACCAGTCAATCAAGGCACTGTCTGGTACACTCAGGATCAGCAACAGTACATCCAAAGGTTCTCCTGTACCACCTGGTGAAGGGAATTTCAAAAATGTGATGGTATTTATCTAGCCATTTTTCAAGGATGATATTGGAGGCACTGTGGGTTCCAATTCTTTTAGGAACCATTCAATGGTGAGGAAGCTCATTTCAATGAATGTTCTGGAGAACTCTCACAGGCAAGTCATCCAAAAAAGTGGCAAAATGGTCACGTGAATCCAGGCCCATTGAGGTCTACAAAGTGAGGTCCATGTTTGTTTTGACTCTCAACTGTGTCTGCCAAGACTTTCAGAAAAAAATCATGTGATATCCTGGCTGAGATTCCCAGTGCTGTGTGGAATGCCACCCTGAGCCTAGATCTCAGTTTCCAATGGCGACTCTCATGCGTGTCCTCCTAAAATCCCAACGCAATTCATGGCAATACTTGTATAAGTTCAGTTCAGAACTCAGTCTCTTAGGGGAAACACACCAGAGTTCCAGCTCAGGTGGACCAAGTAATCTCTTCCAACCACAATTAAAACCAAAACACTCCCACATGGCCCACATCTTCTTCCATTGAGACACTCATCAAAACCTCTGGCTGAAGGTTTACATGATGGGTGCAGCCCAAGACAGTGTCCAAAATATGCTCCTTTGCCCCTCTTTTGCCTAAAGTTAGGGTGGCCTGGACCCCTTTCCTCTGAACCTGGAGTGATCAAATAAGCCTGCCGTTAATTCTGCTCTGATTCTCCAATTTGAGGCCTACTGACTGTCAGTTATAGATTCTTTATGTGATTTGGAGTAATGAGGAAACCCAAGCACCTATTGTCTACCCTATGCAGGGCTTTGAAAAACTCATTTGAACCAAAGGAACCCTATTCTCACTTGATGGAGGTCAGGAACCTAACAGAGAAAGGCAAGAGACTTCTTCCAGAATGACTGATATTTTTACATTTTGGTTTTTGATACACACATGGGAACGTACTTTAGATCCATCAGGTGCTGAGAATCTAAGTCATAGCCTGACACAGGGACAA